>NC_091953.1:3234646-3274740 GCF_031021105.1 Erythrolamprus reginae
CATTGCACTATTGGGTTCCTTACCGTTATGGGCCACACTGCGCACTGATAGTAAAAAACCGGCGGGTGAGCACATGCGTCCCGGTGAGATTAGGCTTCTGAGTATACACAGGAAGCAAAGTTGCCGAAATCTCTCTTGCGTGCGCGTCCTCTCACAAGAAACTTCAGATCGTGCAGAATGCAGCTGCAAGAGCAATCATGGGCTTATTATTATTATTATTATTATTATTATTATTATTATTATTATTTAGAAAGATCTCTTTTCAATAGGTTGAGTCACCCGCTCTTTTTTCTTTTTCAACAACTATTTCATTTCTATTACATAATTAGTTCACTCCTTGGTTTCATCTAGAGCAGTGGTCATCAACCAGTGGTCCGTGGATCACTGGTGGTCCGTGAGAAAATGTTGGTGGTCCGCAGAAAAATTATTTGCATTTTTATATCGCACTAAATGAGGGGGCCCCAAACTTGGCAACTTTAAGACTTGTGGACTTCAACACCCGTGCTGGCTGGAGAATTGATGTCCACAAGTCTTAAAGTTGCCAAGTTTGAAGACCTCTGTACTAAATACCATTTATCTTTTTTAAAAACTCATTCGTGGTCCACAGGATCTAAAATTATGAATTTAGTGATCCCTGAGACGCGAAAGGTTGGTGACCCCGATCTAGAGTATATCACATGGGGAGGATATAAATCCAGCTCTTAATGACAGATCCTGCTTTTATGAAAGACCGATTTCTAATTCTTTCTGTTTGTGTTTTTTGGTTATTCAGTGTGTTGACCAGCTGATCAGGATCCAGACAGAGCTTCAGGAAACGGTCAAAGATTTAGCGAAAGGGAAAAAGAAATATTTCGAAACGGAGCAGATGGCCCAAGCTATCCGGGAAAAAGCCGACATTGAAGCCAAGTAAGTTCTCACGGCCTCCAAATCCTGGGTGTAAATCCCCTTAAGGAACTCCATATAAGTAGAAAGTTCTGTATTTCCGAACTAAAGAAAGCAAACACACAATTCCACACTCAATATCCGGTCGCTTGATAGTGGTAGTCAATGATATGATTGACAAATTATGTCTTTTATATAACAAATAAATATACATATATGTAGTGAAATAAAAAAATCAATTGATGATGATTAATTGAACTATGTGCATATATCGAACACCACTGAAACTGAATGCTTTATATGTTGTTTAAGTTTATAAGTTGATTTGTCTGTCCATATTTTTCATTTTTCTTTCTTTTTTTTCCTCTTTGTATGTTTTGCCTGTTTAAATTGTTTTTATATGTAGAAACTTAATAAAGATTATTTTTTTTAAAAAGTTCTGTATTTCTTACAAACAAGCGCCACCCCCAGTACTGAAGACACATAAAACAACTAGAATGTACCACCAACCTACAAATTTAAAATCTCTTTTAAAACATCGTACTTGGACTTTAGAGAATACTATACCACTCTCAGGCAGATCATACATTAATACACTTCACTTTTGCAGACTTTATATGCATATACCATTATCAAACAAACTCCCCACTTATAGAATAACTATACCTACAGAAATCAGACTATTAAATTCATAGCATACTTACAAACAGTTTGCTGAACTATTAGAGCCAACAAGAACAATCTTTGTTCTCCCCTCTATTTCCCCCTCTTTCCCCCTCCTCATTTTCTTTTTTCTTTTTCTGTCTTTGCTACTGTTTAATATTATACTCATTGATGCTTCCTATCTTAATTGTTTGTATTTTAATTCTTCAAATAAAGTATTTTTTAATTTAAAAAAAAGTTCTATATTTCTGCTTTCAATCTCATTTTCTCAAGAGTAAAAAATGATAACACATCACTTTTCTAAATCATGAAGTCTGTTCTACGGATTTTCTGGCCTGTTCACCAGAAATAACTTTATTTTTCTGTGGGTTTGTTTGTTTGCAGGTCAAAACTTAGCCTTTTCCAATCGAGGATAAGCTTACAGAAAGCAAGTGTCAAAGTAAGTGTCAAAATTAAGTTGTGCATGACAATTTTAGAGCTGTGTAATGTCTGGCAGTGGAGACACAAAGCAAAGGGTGTTGCTGTTGTTGTTAATACCCTAAAACAACTTCTGGTGTCACAGGTGGTCCTCAACGCGTCTACGGAGAGGGGTGGCATACCAAATAAATAAATAAACAAATAAAGAAACAAACAAACAAACAAACTTACAACAGTTCAATGAGTGGTCATTCAAAGTTACAACGGCCGAGAAAAATGCGACTTATGATCGTTTTTTACATTTAACAGCATTCCCTGTGATCACCTGATGACAATTCAGAGGGTTGACAAGTGGTTCATACTTACAACCATCGCTGGGTCACGTGATCCCCCTTTTGCGACCTTCTGACAAGCAAAGTCAAACAGGAAGACAGATTCATTAACGGCCGAGTTACTGCCTTACTGACTGCAATGACTTACAGTGGTACCTCTACCTACGAACGCCTCTACTTACAAACTTTTCTAGATAAGAACCGGGTGTTCAAGATTTTTTTGCCTCTTCTCAAGAACCATTTTCCACTTACAAACCCGAGCCTCCAAAACTATAACCGGAAAAGGCAGGGAGAAGCCTCCGTGGGGCCTCTCTAGGAATCTCCAGGGAGGAAACAGGTCCAGAAAAGGCAGGGAGAAACCTCCGTGGGGTCTCTCTAGGAATCTCCTGGGAGAAAACAGGGCCGGAAAAGCTAGGGAGAAACCTCCATGGGGCCTCTCTAGGAATCTCCTGGGAGGAAACAGGGTTGGAAAAGGCAGAGAGGAGCCTCCGTGGGGCCTCTCTAGGAATCTCCTGGGAGGAAACAGGGCTGTAAAAGGCGGGGAGAAGCCTCCGAGGGGCCTCTCTAGGAATCTCCTGGGAGGAAACAGGGCCTCCACCCTCCCTGTGGTTTCCCCAATCGCACACCTTATTTACTTTTACATTGATTCCTATGGGAAAAAATCCTTCTTACAAACTTTTCTTCTTAAGAACCTGGTCACGGAACGAATTCAGTTCGTAAGTAGAGGCACCACTGTACTTAACAACTGCTGGCCAGAAAGGCTGTAAAATGGCTCACATAACAAAAGTTACACTTAACAACGGAAATTTGGGGGGCCCTTGTTGTCGTGACTTGAGGACCACCCATACAAAAGGTGTTGTAGCTGTTGCAATTCTAAACTGCTGTGTGCATTATTTAGCCTCCTTTGCACAATTTAAGCAGCTTTCTGGAAAGGAAGCTAGCGAGCTCTCCACTTCTTTTTAAAACAATTGCTTTGCAATCCCCAATGTCTACATTGCTGTAGTTTCTTACTTCGTTCTGTTTTTCTTGTCCAGTTAAAAGCCCGCCGGTCTGAGTGTAACTCGAAAGCTACTCATGCAAGGAATGAGTATCTTCTCACGTTAGCCGCTGCCAACGCACACCAAGACCGCTACTATCAAACAGACTTGGTAAACATTATCAAGGTAATGATTAATGATTAAAGGCAGATTTAATTGAACCCTGGCATTTCCCCCTCTCCCCCATATTGTTCTATTCTCTTAACGATGACCTGTAATTTTAACCGTAATTATATAACTTATAATTGCTGCGAGACCTTGTATCTTTCTTCCTGTACAAAGAGAGCGTTCTGGATGTAAAGTTCAGCGTTTGAAATAATTTAAAGATATTTGACCCCCTTTAAAAAAATTGTTACAGGTAGTCCTTGACTTACAACCACAAATTAAGCTTCCAGTTTTTGTTGCTAAGTGAAGATGGTTGTTAAGTGAGTTTTGCCTCACTTTATGACCTCCCTTACTATGGCTGTTGAGGGAATTGCTGCAGGTGTTCGGTTAGCAACACGCTAGTGAAGTGATTTTAGCTTCCTGGGGCTGTTAGATCCTTTGTCCCCTGGCCAGGGAATGCGTTGAGAGAATGTTGAGAGAATGGAATGGTTGTTTATTAGATTTTTAATTAATTAATTTGATTTAAGATATTGTATACTGTTTATTATATGTTGTGAGCCACCCCGAGTCCTCGGAGAGGGGCGGCATAAAAATCCAATTAAGAAGGAAGAAGGAAGGAAGAGGGAAGGAGAGGGAGGGAGGGAGGGAAAGAAGAGAAAGAGGGAGGAAGGAAGAAAGAAGAAAAGAAAGAGGAAGAGAAGGAAGGGAGGAGGAAAGAAAGAAAGAAAGAGGGAAGGAAGGAGGAAAGGGAGAAAGAGAAGAGGAAGAAAAAAGAGGGAGGGAGGGAGAGAGAAGAGAAGAGGGAGGGAGAAAGAGGGAGGGAGGAAAGGAAAGGAGGGAAGGAAAGAAAAAGAGGGAGGGAAGGAAAGAAAAAGAGGGAGGGAAGAAAAAGAGGGAGGGAGGGAGAAAGAGAAAGAAAGAGGGAGGGAAGAGAAAGAGGGAGGGAGGGAAAAGAAAGAGGGAGGGAAGGAAAGAAAGAGGGAGAGAGAGAGAGAAAGAAAGAAAGAAAGAGAAAAGAAAGCTCCCGTAAATAAGTAGAGGCTTCCCTTAAGACGGTGTCTCCTCGCCTGCCCCATTTTAACACCTAGGTTTCAATCCGGCTTCAGAGCAGCCTCTCTTGCCTGGCGCCCACGGCTTTGCAGAAGTGTAGCGTGGGGTTTTGTGAATGTGGCAAGCCCAGCCCGTCGGAAAAACCCATCGTTGTTGGTCCCCCCCTCCAAAATCCATTGAAGGATAAATTCAGCTGCCTAAAAATAACCCGAGAGCAGCTATTCACGGATCTTTTGTGGAGATGTGGTGGAACACAAAAAAGCCAAATAATAATTTTGGCCAGTTAATTGCCAATCGTGTTTAACCGTGAATGGGAATAAAAGCCGTGTCCGTAGCCGGTTGAAATCATCCCTAAATAACAGTTCCAGCTGGCAGAAGGGAAGCCAGGAAAAAATTTTATTTTTTATTTTTACACAAGTCGTAAGCAAGTGTGGAATACAAGAAGTCCTTAACATACAACAGCTCATTTAGTGAACGTTCAAAGTTACAGCGGCACTGAAAAATATGGCTAATAATAATACGTAATAATAATAATAATACGTAATAATAATAATAATAATAATAATAATAATAATAATTTATTAGATTTGTATGGCGCCCCTCTCTGGAGACTCAGAGTGGCTCACAACAATTAGAGTAATATAACAAATCTAATAATATAAGGCATCTAAAAAAACCCCATCATTAAAACCATACAACACAATCATACCATACATAAACTATGTGGGCTCAGGGGAGTCTCAGTTCCCCAGGCCTGGTGACATAGATGGGTCTTGAGTAGTTTACGAAAGGTGAGGAGGGTGGGGGCAGTTCTAGTCTCCGGGGGGAGTTGATTTCAGAGGGCCGGGGCCGCCCCAGAGAAGGCTCTTCCCCTGGGACCCACCAGACGACATTTAGTCGACGGGACCCGGAGAAGGCCAACTCTGTGGGACCTTATCAGCCGCTGGGATTCGTTCGACAGAAGGTATTCTGGTCCGATGCAATGTAGGGCTTTATAGGTCATTACCAACCCTTTGAATTGTGACCAGAAACTGATAGGCCAGTTAGGTCCCACAGAGTTGGCCTTCTCTGGGTCCCGTCGACTAAACAATGCCGTCTGGTGGGACCCAGGGAAAGAGTCTTCTCTGTGGCGGCCCTGACCTTCTGGAACCAACTCCCCCCAGAGATCAGAGTTGCCCCCACCCTCCTTGCCTTTCGTAAGCTCCTTAAAACCCACCTCTGTTGTCAGGCATGTGGGAATTGAGATATCCCCTCCCCCTAGGCTTATAAAATTTATGCATGGTATGTCTTTGTGTATAATTTGTTTCTTAAATAAGGGTTTTTTAAATTAACTGAAATATTAGATTTGTTCATATTGTTTCACTATTGTTGTTAGCCGCCCCGAGTCTACGGAGAGGGGTGGCATACAAATCAAATAGATTAGATAGATAGATGGATGGATGGATGGATGGATGGATGGATGGACGGACGGACGGACGGACGGACGGACGGATGGATAGACGGACAGATAGATACTGTAGATAGGTAGGTAGGTAGGTAGGTAGGTAGGTAGGTAGGTAGATAGATAGATAGACAGACAGACAGACAGACAGACAGACAATAGATAGATAGATAGACAGACAGATAATAGATAGATAGATAGATAGATAGATAGATAGATAGATAGATAGATAGATAGATATGATAGATGGATGGATAGATAGATATGATAGATAGATAGATAGATAGATAGATAGATAGATAGATAGATAGATAGATAGATAGATAGATAGATAGATAGATAGGAAGATAGATAGATATGATAGATGGATGGATAGATAGATAGATAGATAGATAGATAGATAGATATGATAGATAGATAGATAGATATGATAGATAGATATGATAGATGGATAGATAGATACATACATAGATACATAGATAGATAAATAAATGTTCCGCATGCCACCTATGGCACCCGTGCCATAGGTTCGCCATCACTGCAGCCTAGACCATTCCGGACAAATTGCTTGTCCGATCCCGTCTTGCTCTTGATCAAATGCAACCGGGTTTTTTCACTGTGACTTTGGACCGTTAGATCTCTTGCAGAAATTGGCAAGCCCGTTTATTGATAGAGCTCAAATTACGGCTCCTTTTCCCTGCCTCCGCTGGGAGTCTCTTTTTGAAGGTGAAACGGAGGCAAGTGCTTTTAAAAGCCCCGCGCCAGGCAGCCCTTTCCAACGGCGGCCTAAATTATTCATGCCATGGAGCAAGATGATCCAAAAATCAATTTCATGTCACTTTTCCTAGATAGCCTGCTTGACTCTTGAATAATTTACAGGCACTAACTCTCCTTCCGCCTTCTTTCCCTTCAAAACAACGACAACAACAACAAATTGATAATAATTACAGCAGAAAAATGCCCTCGGCCCAAGAGAGCGGGTATTATTTCTGTCCTAGGGGCAGAAATGGGGGTGGAAAAAAATCCATCAATCTGGAAATGCTGTGTGTGGTTGTGATGTGTTGTGTTTGGAAACGAGAACGGATAACGAGCTTTATTTTATTTGAATACAGTACAGCAATTTTAATGCAGGAATTTTCCCACCTTCTAAGAATCGGTCAATGGCGCGAAACGGGCCGCGAAGGCTTCTTTCTCCCAAATTGCCCACCTTCGTTCAGTGGGGTTGAGTTCCTTGACTTACAACGGTTCGTTTAGTGACCGTTCGTGGTTACAACGGCAACTGAAAAAAGTGACTTGTGACTGTTTTTCACACTTCCCCCCCCCCCGGTCACGTGTTCACACTTAAATCTGGATTGGACTTACGAGGGTCGCTGTGTCCCAGGGTCACGACCTTCTGACCAGCAAAGCTGATGGGGGAAGCCAGATTCACTTAACAACCGGGTTACTCATGTAGCTACTACAACGATTCGCTTAACATCTGGCAAGGAAGGTGGTAAAATGGGGCAAACCTCACTTAAACATATGTCTTGCTTAGCAACCTACATTTTGGCCCCACCTTTGGTCGTAATCCAGACCCTTGGTTAGAATAGATAGAATAAAGATTGGATTGGATTGGATTATTGGATTAGATTAGATTAGATTAGATTAGGAATAGAATAATAATTGGGATTGAATAGAATGGAAGGGAAGGAAGCAGAAGAGAAAAGAATAATGATTAGATTAAGGTAACATGGAACATGATAGGAATATGAATAGAATATTAACTAGGATAGAATAGAATAAAAAAGGGAATAGGAATATAGAATAGAACGGAGAGAAGAAAAAATAGAATAGAATAATAGAATAGAACAGAATATGGGATAGGATGAGATGCAATAGAATAGAATAGTATAGAATAATGATTAGATTAAGATAGGATAGAATAGGAACAGGATAGGAATAGGAAAAGAATAATAATTAGGATGGAATAGAATAGGAAATAGGAATACAGAATAGAACAGAGAAGAGAAGAGAAAATAGAATAGTATAGAATAGAATAATAGAATAGAACAGAATATGGGATAGGATGAGATGCAATAGAATAGAATTAGAAAAGAATAGAATAACGATTAGATTAAGATAGGATAAAATAGGAATAGGAATAGAATAATAATTAGGATGGAATAGAATAGAATAGGGAATGGGAATACAGAAAGGACAGAGAAGAAAAAAAGAAGAGAAAATGGAATAGAATAATGATTACATTAGGATAGGATAGGAATAGAATAATAGAATGGAATAGTGGGAAGGGACCTTGGAGGTCTTCTAGTCCAACCCCCTGCTTAGGCAGGAATCCCTACACACCGTTTCAGACTTTGCAGGATTTTTTTTTTTTAAAACTGGATCCTTCTTTATGGCCGACTCTCCCCATCTGAACGTTAGATTTTTATTCACAATATCTCTTATTTTCCCCGGCACCGTCGAGATTCCTACAGGGCCTTCTTCACCTCCGTCCCCAGCCAGCTGCCCCCCCCCCAGCCTCCACTTAGCGCTTTAGTCTTCATGAATAAATCATAGCGCAGCGGCCTCTGAAGTTCCCGGCCTTTCATTTCTGTTCAAAAGCAATCACGTCCTCTTATTTCTTTTTTTTCTCTCTCTCTCTCTTTTTTCTCCCTCCTCCTCTGGTTGCGCTCTCTTCAGATTGCAGCATGGAGTGAGAGTTGCAGCATGCGAGAGAGAGACGCCCCCCTCTTCTCCACCTGTGACCTGCTTGGAAAGAGAAGGTTATTCCGCCTCCTCTTTGGGAAGGTTTCTGAGATGATTATCCTCTCCCCCTTCCATTTAAAAATCTGGATTTTATCTTCTCTTCCCTGCTGTCACCTCCTTGTCTGTATTTTGGGGTATAGTTTTATTTGTCTCCATCATAAAACATACGCTACAGCATACCTTCTTAAGGGAGTGGGGGTTGCAAGGAGGAGGAGGGCTGTGGGGTCCTTGGTACCCTCTGAGCTTGATGTTTTTTTATTTTATTTATTTTATTTATTTATTTATTTTGTGCAATACATACATAATACACATTGAAGATAATAGATATGTAATAATATGAATAAAGAAAAGAAGAGAAGATAGGATATAAAAGTATAGGTGAACGTATTTGAAAGGAAGAAAAGATAAATGAGATAAGGAGAGACAATTGGACAGGGGACGGAAGGCACACTGGTGCACTTATGCACGCCCCTTACTGACCTCTAAGGAACCTGGAGAGGTCAATCGTGGATAGTCTAAGGGGAAAATGTTTGGGGTTAGGGGTTGACACTACTGAGTCGGGTAATGAGTTCCACGCTTTGACAATTCAGTTACTGAAGTCAGATTTTTTACAGTCACGTTTGGAGCAGTTAATATTAAGTTTGAATCTGTTGTGTGCTCTTGTGTTGTTGCGATTGAAGCTGAAATAGTGACATTTCTTGGAGGCGTTTCATTACCCAACTAGGTAGCATCATCAGTGCTAGAAGGGAGTGTGGTTTGTGGAGGAGGAGGACAATTCTATCTGTCCATCCATCACCCTGGGGGGGAGTTATTGACCCCCTCAGAGAGGGTCCGCAACTTGGGCGTCCTCCTCGATCCACAGCTCACATTAGAGAAACATCTTTCAGCTGTGGCGAGGGGGGCGTTTGCCCAGGTTCGCCTGGTGCACCAGTTGCGGCCCTATTTGGACAGGGAGTCATTGCTCACAGTCACTCATGCCCTCATCACCTCGAGGCTCGACTACTGTAATGCTCTCCACATGGGGCTACCTTTGAAGAATGTTCGGAAACATATCGTGCAGAATGCAGCTGCAAGAGCTATCATGGGCTTTCCCAAATATACCCATGTTACACCAACACTCAGCAGTCTGCATTGGTTGCCGATCAGTTTCCGGTCACAATTCAAAGTGTTGGTTATGACCTATAAAGCCCTTCATGGCACCGGACCAGACTATCTCCGGGACCGCCTTCTGCCGCACGAATCCCAGCGACCAGTTAGGTCCCACAGAGTGGGCCTTCTCCGGGTCCCGTCAACAAAACAATGTCGTTTGGCGGGACCCAGAGGAAGAGCCTGCTCTGTGGCGGCCCCAGCCCTTTGGAACCAACTCCCCCCAGAGATTAGAATTGCCCCCACCCTCCTTGCCTTTCGTAATCTCCTTAAAACCCACCTCTGCCGTCAGGCACGGGGGAACTGAGATATTCTTTCCCCCTAGGCCTTACAATTTACGCATGGTATGTTTGTATGTATGTTTGGTTTTATAATAAGGTTTTTTTTAGTAGTTTAGTATTGGATTGTTACATGCTGTTTTTTATCACTTTTGTTAGCCGCCCCGAGTCTGTGGAGAGGGGCGGCATACAAATCCAATAAATAAATATATAAACTAGGTAACATCATCAGGGCTAGAAGGGAAAGGAGGAGGAGGTGGAGGAAAAGGAAGAGGGTGAGGAAGAGGAGGAGGAAGAGGAGGGGGAGGACTTCAACTGTGGGATCCTTGGTACTATGTGTGTGTTTGGTTATTCACATAGAAACATAGAAGACTGACGGCAGAAAAAGACCTCATGGTCCATCTAGTCTGCCCTTATACTATTTCCTGTATTTTTATCTTAGGATGGGTCTATGTTTATCCCAGGCATGTTTAAAATTCAGTTACTGTGGATTGACCAACCACGTCTGCTGGAAGTTTGTTCCAAGCATCTGCTACTCTTTCAGTGAAATAATATTTTCTCATGTTGCTTCTGATCTTTCCCCCAACTAACCTCAGATTGTGCCTCCTTGTTCCTGAACCTTATTGAACACTTTAACCTATTTAAATGATTCAATCACGTCCCCCACTTTCCCTTCTGTCCTCCAGACTATACAGACTGAGTTCATGAAGTCATTAAGTTCATTTGCAAATGTTTTAGTACCCAACTAGTAACATCATCAGTGCTAGAAGGGAGTGGGGTTATTCTCTTTGTATATCCTAGTGGCTTGTGCCGTCAGTATTGGTTAACTGGGTTTGATGCCATGTGATTATAATTTAAGTGTGCGTGTTGCTCCTGAGATGATTTTTGACATACGGCATAAAAGTTTCATTCCGTGTCTCCCGTATGTCTTTCTTTCTCTACAGTTTTGGGTGAAGGTTTGATCCTTAATAAGATAAAATACAGGAAATAGTATAAGGGCAGACTAGATGGACCATGAGGTCTTTTTCTGCCGTCAGACCTCTATGTTTCTATGTTAATGATGTCACTTTTTTAGAGTTTCCCAAACTTCCTTTTTCCTTTCTAAGATTCCCACACTAGTTTACTGGAATCAGATCTATTGGTATCACAAAACATTTTTCCCCCTGATTGCCACACCCAGTGTGTGCAGTGTGTGTTGAGTTGTCTTGCTGATCTCTGCCTTTCTTCATTCCCCCCCTTCTCTTTTCCTTTCTCTACCTCTTCTCAATTTTTTCCCCTTTTTCTTTGGAATAAGGCTTGTGATCTGACATCTTTACATATCGAGAGGGGGGAAGAAAGTGCTTTTTCTGAGGCCTGACATCTTTTGCTGGGATTTATCCAGCTCAGTGGAAATGGCTCAGAGAGTGTTGATTGCTGCTGACTTGGGTTTTTTTTTCCTTTTTTCTTTTTTAAGATGCTCCTGTTTAGAGAAGGAAAAGAGAGGGGGGCATGATCGAAACATTTAAATATGTTAAAGGGTTAAATAATCTGAAGTTAAACAATCTGAAGTTAGTTGGGGGAAAGATCAAAAGCAACATGAAAAAATATTATTTCACAGAAAGAGTAGTAGATGCTTGGAACAAACTTCCAGCAGACATGGTTGGTCAATCCACAGGAACTGAATTGAAACATGCCTGGGATAAACATAGATCCATCCTAAGATAAAACACAGGAAATAGTATAAGGGCAGACTAGATGGACCAGGAGGTCTTTTTCTGCCGTCAGACTTCTATGTTTCTATGAGAGAGGTATCTGCCAAAGACAGGGCTGTGTTTTTGAAATTGGCAGGTGTCACTATGTGAAATTGGCAGGTGTTTTATGTTTCTTTTAATCTCCCAAACCTTCCACAGGTAGAGAGTGGGATGGGATGGGATGGGATAGAATGGAGTGGGATGAATGGGATAGGATAGAATGGAATAGAATGAAATGGGATAGGATAGAATGGGATAGAATAGAATAGAATGGAATAGAATAGAATAAGATAGTTGGAAGGGACCTCGGAGGTCTTCTAGTATCTAGTCCAATCCCCTGCTTAGATAAACTAAATTATTTATGTATCTTAAATGGAAAGCTATCTTTAGATAGATTTTTACTACAAAAGCATTTTATTAAAATAAATTTGATAAAAACCAAAAATTATCTGATTTAAATCGAAAGGAATATGATTGAAATGTTTAAAAATTCATTTTTTTAATTTTTTTTTAAATCATCCATTTTTATCTACCCTGGCCAGGACATCTACGGGTAAACAATCTAAACTAAGTTATCAAGGTGAACAGAGAAAGTATGAAAGCAACATGAAAACCAAATCTTTGCTTTCTTCGGTTCTTTATAAAACACAGACTTCAAATTGTTGTTTAAAAAAGGAAGAAAGCCGCTTGGTTTTTAGCTGCAGTTGTGACCCGTTTTTTTTCCTCTTTTTCTTTATTTTTGACAATCCTTTCTTCATTTCCTGATCGTGCGGCTTCGTGAAACCTGAACCTCACAGGAGATAAGTTTCGTTTCAGATTTAGGAAGTGGTTTTCGGTAGCTGAGTTCTCTTCGCTCCTCTTAGCGGTAACAGGTGCCATTCATAGAAACATAGAAGACCTATTGAAAGACCTCATGGTCCATCTAGTCTGCCCTTATACTATTTCCTGTATTTTATCTTACAATGGATATACAGTATGTTTCTCCCAGGCATGTTTAAATTCAGCGCTCTATATAAGGGGATCACAATCTCCCTCTTCCTGCTTGTTATACCTCTAGCTATGCAGCCAAGCATCCTACTTGCTTTCCCTATCGCCTGACTGCACTGCTCACCCATTTTGAGACTGTCAGAAATCACTACCCCTAAATCCTTCTCTTCTGAAGTTTTTGCTAACACAGAACTGCCAACGTAAAAAATAAAATTAAAAATAATTGAAGAGTTTTAAGTAAACTAATGAATTTGTGGGGCTCAGGGTTGACTCAGCCTTCTTCCATCCTTCCAAGATCTGCGAAATGAGGATTCAGAATTTTTTTGGGTGGGTGGGTGGGTGGGGGGAGGACGAAAGGCTGACTCTGTAAACCTCTGTAGACCTCTTGGTATGTGTGAGTGTATGGTTGTATAGTTTAGTCTGGAGGCTTTTTATTGTTATTATAATTAGTTGATTGAGTAACAGGGTTTTTTATTGTTTAATATTCAATTTCAACTGTATTATTGTATTATTTTATTGTTGTATGCCTTCCTGAGTTGTACGGGATTGGGCGAGATATGAATCAAATAAATGAAATGAAATTATTTAAATTAAAGTGATATATAAGTCTAAGTCAGTGTTTCGCAACCCTGGCATCTTGAAGAGATCTGGACTCCAACTCCCAGAATTCCCCATCTGGGAGTTGAAGTCCAGATTTCTTCAAGTTGCCAAGGTTGGGAAACACTGGTCTAAGTGCTCTTGCTATTCCTTCCTTCCTTCCTTCTCTCTTCCCTTTTTCTCTCCTTCCTCCTCTTTCCTTTTGTCTCTTTTCTCTCCTCTTTTGTCTTCTTCATCCTTTTCTTTACCCCTCCCTTACTCTTCTCCCCTCCGTTCCTTCCTTCCTTCCGTTACCCCTCCCTTCCTTTCTCCTTTCTCTTCCATTTCTTTTTCCTCTTCCCTTCCCCACTTCCTCCTTTGAGTGACGTGGTAGCACAGTGGTCAGAATGCAGTACTGCAGGTTTAACTCTGCCCACTGCCAGCAGTTCGATCCTGACCTGCTCAAGATGGACCTATCCTGCCATCCTTTCGAGGTTGGTAAAACGAGGATCCAGATCTTTGGGGGCCATGGCTCTGTAAAGTGCTTAGAGAGGACTGCAAAGCACTTTGAAGTGGTATATACGTTTATTGGGAAGGAAGGAAGAATGGAATGGAATGGAATCCACATGCTGATATGCTATTAAAATAGGCTCCCTGTCCCCTCCCTCTTTTCTTCCTTCCTTCCTCCTTCCTTCCTTCCTTTCTTTTCCTTCCTTTCTTCCTTCCTTCCTTTCTTTCTTTCTTTCTTTCTTTCTTTCTTGGTGAGCCTTGGTGATGCAGCGATTAGAGTGCAGTACTGCAAGCTGCTTCTACTGACTGCTGGTTATAGTTCACCAGTTCAAATCTCACTACCAGCTCAATGTTGACTCAGCCTACCCTCCGTCTTCTGAGGTGGGTCAAATGAGGACCCAGATTGTTGGGGGGTGATATGCTGACTCTGTAAACCGCTTAGAGAGGGTTGCAAAAGCACTATGAAGCGGCATATTTATTTATTTGATTTGATTTGATTTGATTTGATTTGATTTGATTTGACTTGATTTGTATGTCACCCCTCTCCATAGACTCGAAGTGGCTAACAACAATGATGAAACAATATGTAACAAATCTAATATTTAAATTAATTTAAAAGACCCTTATTTAAGAAACCAAACATACACACAGACATACCATGCATATACTGTAAGTCTAAGTGCTATTGCTATTTATTTATTTTATTTATTAGATTTCTATTGTTTGCTCTTTCTTTCTTTCTTTCTTTCTTTCTTTCTTTCTTTCTTTCTTTCTCTCTCCTGTGATTATAAAAAGTTTTCTGTCCGTGTTCTTTTAACTGCTGGTGTGTGTGCTGCCCATCAGCTGAAGTGTTTCCTTACTGACACAATCCAGAGGTCCTTTTTGACAGGCACTTTGTTCCCAACCTGCCGTCTTTGATTTCAAGCAAGGCCAAAACCTCTTCAGAGTTGCTGCTGGTTTGACTTCCGTTGGGTTCTACCCGTTGCTCAAAATAGCGCCATGGCAGGCCTGTCATTTCCCCATCTTGGCCATGGTGTCTTTAATAAGAGCTCTAAATCATGGTCATTTCATTACGACAAAGTGGCAGTGCAGAGAAACGAGGCTGGAATTAAACGTGGCTCCAACCCTCCATTAACGGCTTTGTTTAAATAGAATTTAAACGCTGAATCCCTCCTGTTGGCTTAATGAAGATGGACTTCCAGTGTCCACACGGGGAAGCCCAGTTCGATGTTCTCTTTAATTTCATCTCACTACTCGGATTTTGCACGGATACCCAATGAAATATATTTTGGGGGGGGAAAGGATTTTATCTTAGGATGGATCTATGTTTATCCCAGGTATGTTTCAATTCAGTTACTGTGGATTTACCAACCACGTCTGCTGGAAGTTTGGTCCAAGCATCTACTACTCTTTCAGTGAAATAATATTTCCTCACGTTGCTTTTGATCTTTCCCCCAACTAACTTCAGATTGTGTCCCCTTGTTCTTGTGTTCACTTTCCTATTAAAAACACTTCCCTCCTGAACCTTATTTAACCCTTTGACATATTTAAATGTTTCGATCATGTCCCCCCTTTTCCTTCTGTCCTCCAGACTATACAGATTGAGTCCATGAAGTCTTTCCTGATACGTTTTATGCTTAAGACCTTCCACCATTCTTGTAGCCCGTCTTTGGACCCGTTCAATTTTGTCAATATCTTTTTGTAGGTGAGGTCTCCAGAATTGGACACAGTATTATTCCAAATGGGGTCTCACCAGCGCTCTATATAAGGGGATCACAATCTCCCTCTTCCTTCTTGTTATACCTCTAGCTATGCAGCCAAGCATCCTACTTGCTTTTCCTACCGCCTGACCACACTGCTCACCCATTTTGAGACTGTCAGAAATCACTACCCCTAAATCCTTCTCTTCTGAAGTTTTTGCTAACACAGAACTGCCAATACAATACTCAGATTGAGGATTCCTTTTCCCCAAGTGCATTATTTTACATTTGGAAACATTAAACTGCAGTTTCCATTGCTTTGACCATTTATCTAGTAAAGCTAAATCATTTACCATATTGCAGACCCCTCCAGGAATATCAACCCTGCATTGTCAGCTGGAGACCCTCTGAAAAGATTCACATTTAAGTCCCTAGCTGGGTGTGGTAAAAGGATCACTTCCAGGTAGTCCTCAGCTTAGAACCATTCGTTTAGTGACCATCCCATGGCTTGGGGGAAAAAAGTGATGTAGGACCGATGATCGGAGTTCCCACAACCGTCTTGTGTTTACGACGCTTGCAATATCCCAGGCTGAATCGATCATCATTTGCAACCTTCCTTGCGGGCTCCCGAGGGACAGTGTCAATGTGGGGAGAGCAGCCGGATTTGTTTAACAACAACACAGTTCATTTAACAACTGCGGCAAATCGGTCGTAGAATCAGGCACGACCTACTTAAGAAGTGTCTTTGCGAGGCAAAGGAAGTTCTGCAATTTGTGGTCGTAAGTCACTGCTCTACGTCAATGAGCCGAGGTGGCGCAGTGGGTAGAGGGCAGTACTGCTGGCCACTGAAGCTGACTGCAGATCTGAAGGTCAGCGGTTTAAATCTCAACACCGGCTCAAGGTTGACTCAGCCTTCCATCCTTCCGAGGTGGGTAAAATGAGGACCCGGATTGTGGGGGCAATAGGCTGGCTCTGTTTAAAAAGTGGTTTTGCTAGCATGTTGTAAGCCGCCCTGAGTCTAAGGAGAAGGGACGGCATTTTAAAAAAATCAAAGGAAGGAAGAAAGAAAAGAAAGAAAGAAGAAAGGAAGGAGGGAGGGAGGAAAGGAAGGAAAGAAAAGAAAGAAGAAAGAAGGAGGAAAGAAAGAAGAAAGAAAGAAAGAAAGAAAGAAAGAAAGAAAGAAACCCCCGTTGCATGCTTCAAAACTCATCCTGTCTCTCAACACGGAAAATCTACCGGCAATGCTTTGGGCGGATTGCCTACATCCGTGTGTCTTTTTATGTGCTCCCTGAAATTCAGTTTTTCATGTGGAGCGCACGGCTGTAAGCAGATGCTTCGAGCAGCCTGAAGATGATGCACAGCTGTTTTAATTGGGCGCTCAGTTGCGCAAGGTTTAAACACCGAGGCTTCCCATAGACAAAAACCATAGACAAGGGACTAGACTAGAATTCTTTATGGGCCAAGTGTGATTGGACACACAAGGAATTTGTCTTTGGTGCAGATGCTCTCAGTGTACATAAAAGAAAAAGAGACATTTGTCAAGAATCATGAGATAAAAACACTTAATGATTGTCATAGGGGTCCAAAAAGCAATCAGGAAACAATCGATATTAATATAAAGTTTCTTTTAATCTCTCATACCTTCTGCAGGTAGAGAATGGAATGGAATAGAATAGAACAGAATGGAATAGAATAGAATACTTTATTGGCCAAGTGTGATTGGACACACAAGGAATTTGTCTTTGGTGCAGATGCTCTCAGTGTACATAAAAGAAATGTCAAGACTCATGAGGTGCAACACTTAATGATGGTCATAGGGGTCAAATAAGCAATCAGGAAACAAGCAATATTAATATAAATTGGAAGAATGCAAGCAACAAGATAAAGTTGTAAGTGGGAGGGGAAGGGTGTTAGGAATGATGAGAAAAAACTAGTAGTAATAGTAGTGCAGTAAATAGTTTGACAGTGGTGAGGGAATGATTGGTTTAGCAGAGTGATGGCATTCGGGGAAAAAACTGTTCTTGTGTTTAGTTGTCTTGGTGTGCAGTGCTCTATAGCGTTGTTTTGAGGGTCGGAGTTGAAGCAGTTTGGATGCGAGGTGTCAGTCAATATTTTCCCCGCCCTCTTTTTGACTCGTGCAGTCTACAGGTCCTCAATGGGAGGCAGGTTGGCAGCCATTGTTTTTTTCTGCAGTTCTGATTCTCCTCTGAAGTCTGTGTCGGTCTTATTGGGTTGCAGAACCGAACCAGACAGTTCTAGAGGTGCAGATGACAGACTCAATGACTCCTCTGTAGAACTGGATCCTTGGGCAGTTTGAGCTTCCTGAGTTGCCGCAGAAAGAACATCCTTTGTGGTGCTTTTTTGATGATGTTTTGGATGTTAGGTGACCATTTTAGGTCTTGAGATAGGATAGAACCTAGAAACATGAAGGTCTCTACTGTATTGGATGTAAAATAATCACTTACTAAGCTCTGGGTCAGGGTTCCCCAAACTTGGCAACTTTAAGACTTGTGGACTTCAACTCAAGCCGCCCCGAGTCTTCAAAGAGGGGCAGCATACCAATCTAATAAATTATTATTGTTATTATTATTATTATTATTATTACTATTATTATTATTTATTATTATCATGATTAATTATTATTATTAACTCCCAGAATTCTCCAGCCAGGCCGTGTATGGGTACTGAGCCGGAAAAATTATGGAAGGGCTAGGATTTACAACAGCAATGAAAGAAAGGGATTCATGGCCATTTTTCACACTTAACGACCACCGCAGCATCCCACATGGTTACGTGATCAAAATTCAAGATGCCTGGCAACTGACTCACATTTATGAGTGTCCCGGAGTCACGTGATCCCCTTTTGTGACCTTCCAACGAGGAAAGACAATGGGGATTCACTTCCCATTGATGTGACCCACTTAAACAAGTGCGGCAATTCACTTAACAACCGTCTCGCTTAGCAACAGGCGTGTAGGGCAATTGTGGCCATACGTCGAGGACTTCCTGTCGCCGTAATCCTTGTCGGTTGATTTATCTTGATGTCTTTTCCTCCTTCACCAACAAATATCTGCTTTTTATTCCCTTTTTCTTCCTACAGGCTCTTGACGGCAATGTATACGACCACCTCAAGGATTATTTAATGGTATTCAGCAGGACTGAATTGGAAATATGCCAATCTGTACAAAGCACATTCCAATTTCTTTTGGAAACGGCAAGCCGGGTAAGTTTTGCAAATCCCCCAAAACCCTAATTATTTTTTTAAAAGATTTTTTATTTTTTTTAAACCTGGATGCGGTAGCAGTTGGGAAAAGAACTGTTCGGGGAGTCTTCGACATACGACCATTCATGGAGCGACCGTTCGAAGTTACGACGGTGCTGAAATAAGTGACTAGTGACCGCTGTGGCATTCCCCCCACCCCCAGTCACGTGATCAGGGTCCAGCGCCCCTTTGAAGTGACTAAGGCATCAAAAAAGGCAATTCACAGCCAGTCCTCACACTTACGACCAGCGAAGCATTTCCACCATGGTCACATGATCAAAAATTGGGACTTGGCAACTGGCATGTACTTTTTGACTATTGCAGCATCTCTTTATAGAATAGAATAGAATTCTTTATTGGCCAAATGTGATTGGACACATAAAGAATTTGTCTTGGTGCAGATGCTCTCAGCGTGCATAAAAGAAAAAGAGACATTTGTCAAGAATCATGTGGTACAACACTTAATGATTGTCATAGGGGTCAAATAAGGAATGAAGAAGCAATATTAATAAAAATCTTAGGATACAAGCAACAAGTTATAGTCATACAGTCCTAAGTGGGAGGAAAAGGACGATAGGAATCATGAGAAAAAACTAGTAGAAATAGAAGTGCAGATTTAGTAAAAAGTCTGTCAGTGTTGAGGGAATTATTTGTTTAGTATATTTATTTATTTATTTACTTACTTACTTACTTACTTACTTACTTACTTACTTATTAGATTTGTATGCCACCCCTCTCCGCAGACTTGGGGCGGCTTGTTTAGTATTATTTGTTTAGATAGCCATTTGCAACCCACACAGCCTGTTTCACACAAGCAAGGTGAATGAGTGGAACTAGATTTGTTTAAAGACGGCCTGATTCACTTAAGAACCACCGGATCCGTTTAGCAGCCACAATTATTTGCTCAACCGCTACGGCAACAAAAAAAAAGGTCACTAAATTGCACAGAACCCACCCTGCCTTGCTTAACGGCAGAGAACTCTGGCTCAGTTGTGGTCGTAAGTCGAAGACAACCTACAGCGGAGACTTATAGCCCGTTATCTTTACCGTCTTGTGACTCTCCTTCACAATCTTTCTTGTTGCTTCCTTTTATGCTCCAGAACGTAGCTAGCATGTCACTAATTGGGACCCACCAGGTAAAACACAAACTTCTTTCCATGTTGAGGATTACAGTGGTCGTAAATCTCCCAGATGTTTCCTATAGGACAGTGTTTCCCAACCTTGGCAGCTTGAAGATATCTGGACTTCAACTCCCAGAATTCCCCAGCCAGCATTTGCTGGCTGGGGAATTCTGGGAGTTGAAGTCCAGATATCTTCAAGTTGCCAAGGTTGGGAAACACTTCCTATAGGACAATAATGGCGAACCTTTTTTTGGTTTGCATGCCGAAAAGAGTGTGTGAGTGCGCTAGCATGCGAGCATGCCTACACCCATTCTACCCCCCATGCATGTGTAACCCCTTCCCCGCACCGTGCTGTGCATGTACACAATCCCCTCCCCCATCCCTGTGCATCACCATAGGCCTCACTGAAGCCCAGGCAAACGAGGAAACCAGAAATTCAGTAAAATGGACTTCCGTTTTTTTTTTGCACTCTGGGGCTTCAGGAATTCAATTCAATTCAATTTATTATATTTGTATGCCGCCCCTCTCCGAAGACTCGGGGCGGCTCACAACAATGATAAAAACAACATTATAATGGCACAAATCTAATATTAAAAATAACTAAAAACCCTATCATAATTAAAAAACCAAACAGCACATACATACCAAACATAAATTATAAGGAGCCTAGGGGAAAGATGTCTCAAATCCCCCATGCTTGGCGGTATAGGTGGGTCTTGAGTAGTTTACGGAAGACAAGGAGGGTGGGAGCAGTTCTAATCTCCGGGGGGAGTTGATTCCAGAGGGCCGGGGCCGCCACAGAGAAGGCTCTTCCTCTGGGGCTCGCCAGACGACATTGTTTAGTCGACGGGACGCAGAGAAGGCCAACTCTGTGGGACCTTATCGGTCGCTGGGATTCGTGCGGTAGCAGTCAGTTCCGGAGCTCCCCTGTCCGGATATATTGAAATACGCAGCAGGCCTTGTCTAGATACCAGTCCAGATATCAGAATTTACAGTGTGGCAATTCGGGAAGCAGTGCAGAGAAATAGCGGAAGACTCTTTTGTGGGGGAAAACAGTTTTTACTCTTCAGCCCAAGCAAAATATCTTCTGTCTTAGTCTTCTATTTACAGGGACAGACATTAGAGTCGTTCTTTGTCAAGTGGACCAGGTGTCCACTTGACTGATTTTTGCAGCCTTATTTGAAAAGAAACCATCCCAAAAACAACATATATGATAGGAAAAAAAACGTGCTTTTTCTAATGAAGCAAAAATGAAGATGATTAAAGGTGAGAAAACAGAGCTCTGTGTCATCACCTTTTGTCGCCTTCATTAGAAAGACCACGTTACAGTGTTCCCTCGATTTTCGCAGGGGATGCGTTCCGAGACCGCCCGCGAAAGTCAAATTTCCGCGAAGTAGAGATGCGGAGGTAAATACACCATTTTTGGCTATGGAGAGTATCACAAGCCTTCCCTTAACACTATAAACCCCTAAATTACCATTTCCCATTCCCTTAACAACCATTTACTCACCATTATTAATGGGACTCCCCATTGAATAAGACACTTAGTGATCCTGATATTTATAAACATAATTATTTATTAACAATAATTAATTTTTTGTTATTTATTTGCAAAAAATTATTAGTTTGGCGATGACATATGACGTCATCGGGCGGGAAAAACCCGCGAAGTATTTTTTAATTAATATTTTTTGAAAAACCGTGGTATAAGCTATCCGCGAAGTTCGAACCTGCGAAAATCAAGGGAACACTGTATATTATTACTTGTTCTATTGTTTTCGTCTTTTGAATCGGATATGCACTTTGGAGAATTACCTGGAAACCACTTTCAGGCAGTTCATTATTATTAAACGAAAAGGATAGAATCGGATTAGACACCATTTCGGAATTTCAAATTAATTTGGGAAAGGAAGCTCTTTTGGAAGAAGAGCAAGTAAAATATAACTGCTACTGGATTCCCCAAATGTTAAACAAATCCTTTTTCTTTCCTTTTTTTCGGTGCCGTCATAACTTCAAATGGTCACTGTTCTGCCTGACTGACTCGGCAATGCGTAATAGTCCAATGAAAAGAAATCAAACACACACGTGCTCTGCTAATCAGCAAACTTGTATTAGATAAACAATAATAGCTTACTCACAAAACAGTTCTTCATGTCCAAAAACAATGCAAGACTTACTTCAGCCGCATACAAAAAACACAGGGAAAAACAAACAAAGACAACCTGGAATGAGCAAAGACATTTCAGGAGTCCTTTTGAATCTTTGAAGCAAACAGCAAGTCCCAGAGTTTTCACCTCCCACTGGTCTGAAAAAGCTGGGTTGAAAACTCCAACGGCACAGAAACTTCGAAGCAGGAACCACAAAACAACACAGATAAACAGCCACAGTTTGCCTTGGCCCTTGTTGCCTTTTATCCCTTTAGCCCTCATTAAGGGGACCACACCCAGCCCAGGTGCTCCTATAATGATTTGTAATACTCCTTAAAGCGATCCCTTCTTTGCATAGCTCTTCGGCTACGTAGATCAATATATTGATCTGCAGACGAACTCAGGGGGGAAAGACTGTCTGAGGGACTGCAGTCCAAGTCCCCTGGGCTGTCTGCTGAATCCTCCTGGCTGGCTGCCACATCTTCCTGGCTGTCAGCCAGGCTTTCACATTCACTTTGTGCCGTGTCTCTCCCATCTGTGGGAGCAACGGCTGGCCCAGGCCCAAACACAACAGTCACTAAACGAACCGTTGTAAACCGAGGACTTAACCTGCATATGAATCCTTGACGATTTCTGACCGGATGCTTTTCCTCTTTCCAGGTTGTGCGAGATTACAATTTTCAGCTCTTCTTGCAAGAAAACCCCGTCTTTCACAAGCCCCAGGCCTTCCAGTTCCAGCCGTGTGACAGCGACACCGTAAGCACACTTCTAACACTCCTCACGTTGGGGTTTTTTTGTGTGTGTATGTGTGTGTGTGTACACTTTCCATTCTGCAAGGGGAACAAGGGCAAAAAAGAATGGACGGAGGCAGACGTTTGCATGAGTCTCCTGGAGACGAATGGAATGTACAAAACCGGAAAAATCACCTGGTGTTTTTTCACTCCCTCTAATTTAATTCCCCATGTTGGCCTGAAGGATTCTGGGAGTTGAAGTCCACCAGTCATGAAAGGAGCCACAGTTTCCCTTGCTGGCTCAAGGGATTCTGGGAGTTGAAATCTACCAGTCATAAAAGAAGCCACAGTTCCCATTGCTGGCTCAAGGGATTCTGGGAGTTGAAGTTCACAAGCCATAAAAGAAGCCACAGTTCATAAAAAAAGTCCACAAGTCATAAAAGAAATCACAGTTTCCCTTGCTGGCTGAGGGATTCTGGGAGTTGAAGTCCACCAGTCATGAAAGGAGCCACAGTTCCCATTGCTGGCTCAAGGGATTCTGGGATTTGATGTCCTACTCCTCTTAAAGTGGCTAAAGTTGGGAAGTACTGCCCAAAGAAATGGGGTGTGTTACTATACTTCTCCTTTAACTCCTCCTTAAAATTTCTGTTTGCAGAAATCAAAATTAACATCCCCCTCTTTCTTTAAGTGGGCCTTTTGATCTGAAAATGGGATTATTTTTTCTCTGATTTCATTTTAGCCGCTTAGCCTTCTTGGGCCACCCTATTGGAAGAGAAAGAAACTGGTTTTGCTTAATTCAGTTTAATAACCGATAATATTCTTTCCTATCAAAGCAGCCGGTTTGTTTGTTTATTTGTTAAGTTTGTAATGCCGCTCCTCTTAACAATAAAGCGATTCCGGGCGGCTTAAAAAGATGCAAAAATAATTCACATTTTAAAAAGCTAAAAAAAAAAAGCCTAAAACATGGGTGAAATCTTTTTCTTAGCCCATCAAATTAACTACTGTACTTTTCAGAGTATAAAACACACTTCCCAACCCCCTAAAAGAGGGTGGAAAAGTTTGTGTGTACCCACGTGTCCCTATTTCGCCCCAAACACGCCCTTTTTTTGTGAAAAACGGGCCGCGCAGAGGCTTTGGGAGGTGTCCAGAGGGCTCCTTGGGGCTGGCAAGGACAAAAACTATTTTTTTCTTGTTTAACTTCTTCGAAATCAAGGTACGTCTTATACTCCAGTGCGTTTTATAGTCCTTAAACTACGATATCCTGATTATTCAGCAGATGATCAGAGAAATCCTTCTTCTTTAAATAATAAAGGAACTTGTGTGTATATGCATGAATTTCCAGTCTATCCCTTTGTTTCACATTCTGGAACTTCTGCAGAACTTCAGAAATTGTTTATGTTGAGCACAGTTTACGAGCAAAGATGGTCTAAAAACTAATTAGCCATTAAAAAAGCGATTATCTGCTTTGTTTCAAAGAATTAACTCCAATTTATATTTGAAAGATTTACGCCTCGAAATATTTGCAAGCACATGCATCTCTGGCTCAATCGGTGTCCCTAGACAGCTAAAATGTAAAAAAAAATAGTGATTTTTCTGGGTTTTTGCTTTATTTTTCTCATTTCCTTTTATTTCTAAGAGACAGAAAGCACTGATTTAATGCAAGAATGATCCTGCAAGGCGCCCAGAGTCGTTTTATTACGAGACAAGCGGCAAATCATTTCAATAAAAAAATTAATAAAATAAGTTATAAATTTTACATACAACCACAGCAGCTAGATTACCTATGCCCATCAGAAAATATACCTACCTCCTCCATGGTGCTTAGGAAAATACTGGAGTGTGCAGAAATGTGCAAATTGACGATAGGAGATTCATGGAAAAGACCACATAGAATTTTACAAAATATAAATAAGATATGCAATTGGATTAAACGAAACCCAGAACTAAAAATTGGGTTATAAGGACAAAGATATATTGAGAAATATCTATAGATGTTCATAGCCCTTTCTCTATAAGTTGAAAATAAATTACAGATAATAATACGCCTACAAACAGAATAAGTAGACTATTAAATGTATATATAGCGGTAGATATGAAATGAATGTCCTGACAATGCTGTAAATGTATTGGATTATTTATCATTGTTGTTTGTAAATATTTGTATTTGTTTGTCCTCGTTGTGTGTTTGTTTTGTTTGTAGTTTTTTTAAAAAATGGGATTCTTTTTTAAAAAAGACTTGTGGACTTCAACTCCCAGAATTCTCCAGCCAGCCATGAATGATAGAGTTGGAAGAGGCCAGAAAGGTCATCTAAGTCAGGGGTCAGCTATGCTGGCTGGAGAACTCTGGGAGTTGAAGTCCATAAGTCTTAAAAGTTGCCAAGTTTGGGGACGCCAAGGCTGAGGATCTACGAAAAGACCGCGGGTTGCATTGTCTTTTGACTAACCGTATTGACCCGTGTTTGCCTTGCAGTTCTAACCGTGTTGTGTGTGTTTGTTTGTTTGTGTCTGTGTGCGTGTGTTGTCCTTGTGCCCACTTTTGACATGCAGAGTTTTAGTGCCGTTCAGCTGGTGGATATTGAGCCCTCACTGGTCAGTGCCCTGAGAGTGACCTTAGTGGAGGTATATGCCGTCATCTCACCGTGTTTACCCATGCCGTGGTTTCCGTTCTCATGCATGATGCGCCCCAGGTTATGACGCGACTGGCTTCCGGGGCCCCTAGTGGCCCCACAAATGCATTGCAGGTTCCGAATTCTCGATCCGCTTCCCCAAAAGCTCCGTGGCGTTAAATGGGGGAAGAAGAAAAAATATCCAAATTTATTTCTTACAGTGTTTGTTGCTCTTCGAGCTTGGTTGTATTCCTATATTTTATTCTATTCTATTCTACACTGCTTAGAAAAATAAAGGGAACACTTAAACAACACAATATAACTCCAAGTAAATCAAACTTCTGTGAAATCAAACTGTCCACTTAGGAAGCAACACTGATTGACAATCAATTTCACATGCTGTTGTGAAAACTATATATACAATATTAATATTAAAACATCAAGAAAGGGAACATTTTTTAAAAAAAATAATTTAATTGCTAACATCTTCTCATCGTTCCTATCATCCTTTTTCCTCCCACTTAGGACTGTATGACTGTAACTTTTTGCTTGTATGCTAAGATTTTTATTAATATTGATTGTTTCTTCATTGTTTATTTGACCCCTATGACAATCATTAAGTGTTGTACCACATGATTCTTGACAAATGTCTCTTTTTCTTTTATGTACACTGAGAGCATCTGCACCAAAGACAAATTCCTTGTGTGTCCAACCACACTTGGCCAATAAAGAATTCTATTCTGTTCTATTCTATTCTATTCTACTCTATTCTATTCTACATTCTCTTCCCTTCCCTTCTCCACTCCTCTTTTCTATTCTATTCTATTCTATTTTAACATTATTAACACAAAACAAGACACACAGAACTCAACCAAGCAGCAACCTTACTTACGGCCATGCGTTTAGTGACTTTCAAAATGACAGCGGTCTGCGGAGAGGGGCGGCATACAAATCTAAATAATAAATAAATAATAAATAAATAAATAATAAAAGCGGTGATTTAGGGTCGGTCCTCACCCTTACGACCGTCACAGCATTTCTCGCGGTCACCTGATCCAACGGTTCAGGCGCTTGGCAACTGGCATGTATTTATAATGGTTGCAGCGCCCCCCCAAGGATCATGTGATCCCCTTTGGTGACCTTCCCAGCTGGCTTAAGGCCAAGGGGGGGAAAAAGTCAGTGGGAGAAGATAGATTTGCTTACCGGCCCTGTGTGCTTCACTTAACGACGGCAGCGGTTTGCTTAACAATCCTGGCAAAAATCAGGCGCGAGAATCACTTTGCCTCGCGTAGAAATGTTTGGTTAAAAACTGTGGTCGTAAGTCACAGATCTTCTGCTTGGAAGTCCACGTTTATCTCTCTAATATTTCATTTCCTTTTTCTGGAGAAGTCTGCAGAGTGGGGGGGAAAAATAGGCTGTGCTGTCTTCCCCCCCCCCCCCCCCCCCCGGGGGCACATTAATAATGTGATTTCTAAGAAGCGAGAATGGAGAACTGCTATGCATTTGGCCACATCATTTTCATTTTATTATATGGAAGCCAACCCTTCGAGGAAGTTGCTTGCTTGCTTTCCGTGGAATATTATTGCATGGTTATTTTCATTGGGCATCATCGTGCCTGAGACATTGCTTGGAGAATCATCTGTGTCTTGCAAGAGTCCCCAAACTTGGCAACTTTAAGACTCGTGGACTTCAACCCCCAGGATCCTCTGGGAGTTGAAGTCCACAAGTCTTAAAGTTGCCAAGTTTGAAGACCTCTGTTTTTACTGCACTTGAAAATCAAAACTCATTTTCTCAACAGGAAAAAAAAATACCATTCTTTACTGCAGTTGAAACAATAATCTTCTGCTCCAGTTCCACTCGGTTCTGTTCGGTCGCTACCGGCCCGTGGCACTCCAACTCGTCCAGGCTCTGACGAAAAGAAGTAGCAGGAAAATACTTAGCGCTTAAAAAGAGAGAAAAACCGAGCTGTTGGTATTTGGGAGAGATTCGGAAATAGATCGTCCCCTTCTTAAGCTGGGATTCCCTTCCTCTAAGGCAGTGTTTTTCAACCAGTGTGTCGCGAGACATGGTTAGGTGTCCCGCGAAGCTCAGCAAGAGAGAGAGAGAGAGAGAAAGAAAGCAAGAAAGAGAAAGAGAGAGAGAGAAAGCAAGAGAGAGAGAGAAAGCAAGAGAGAGAGAGAGAAAGAGAGAGAGAGAAAGCAAGAAAGAGAAAGAGAGAGAAAGAAAGCAAGAGAGAGAGAGAGAAAGAGAGAGAAAGAAAGAAAGAGAAAGAAAGCAAGAAAGAGAAAGAGAGAGAAAGAAAGCAAGAGAGAGAAAGAAAGAGAGAGAGAAAGAGAGAGAAAAAGAGAGAGAAAGAAAGCAAGAGAGAAAGAGAGACAAAGAAAGCAAGAGAGAAAGAGAAAGAAAGCAAGAGAGAGAGAAAGATAGGCAGGGAAGGAGGGAGAGATAGAAAGAGAAAAAAGAGAGGAAGGAAGAGAGAGAAAGAAAGAGGGATGGAGAGAGGAAGGAAGGAAGAGAGAGAAAGAGGGAGAGAAATAGAGTGAAAGGGAGGGAGAGAGAGAGAGAGAGAGAGAGAATTTTTTTGTCCGAACTTTTTTTAGCGCCCCCCCCCTCCCCGGTTCAATGTGCCCCATGATTTTGTATATGTAAAAAATGTGCCGCAGCTCAAAAAAGGTTGAAAATCACTGCTCTAAGGCAGTGTTTCCCAACCTTGGCAACTTGAAGATATTTGGACTCCAACTCCCAGAATGCCCCCTGCCCCCAGCATTTGCTGGCTGGGGGTTTCTGGGAGTTGAAGTCCAAATATCTCCAAGTTGCCAAGGTTGGGAAACACTGCTCTAAGGCAAGGCTCTTCAGACTTGGCAACTTTAAGACTTGTGGACTTCAACTCCCAGAATTCTCTAGCCAGCTGGCTGGAGGATTCTGGGAGTTGAAGTCCACAAGTCTTAAAGTTGCCAAGTTTGAAGACCTCTGTTTTACTGCACTTGAAAATCAAAACTCATTTTCTCAACAGGAAAAAAAAATTCTTTATTGCAGTTGAAACAATAATTAATGTTAACATCAAACTCCCCCCTTCCTAAGCATTTTTGATACGCCTGACTAGGGTGCAGAGTTTCAGGCTACCACAATTTGTGGTTCTTGATCTGGGAATTTTTTTTGGCTTTTCTTTGCTCGGTGATTTAAGTGGCTTTCCAAAATGACAAGCGAAGCTTTTACAGCTTGGGTGGGGTGCATCTTCAGTTCAATATTCATTTATCATCACTTCCGGCTAAGTGGTTAAGACACCATCAGAAACCTGGAGAGGGTGAATTCTAGCTCCGTCTTATTCTCGAAAGCTGATTGAGTGATAGTAGGCCACTCACTAGGAGCTGGTAAGTTCTAGTCCCGCTTTTAACAGCTGGCTGGATGTCTCTGGGCCAGTCACCAGGAGACAGTGAATTCTAGTTCGACCTCAGGCGTGAAAGCCGGCTGGGTGACTTTGGGCCAATCACCCGGTGACTGCAAGTTCTAGTATTGCTTTAGCCATGAAAACCAGCTTTGAACCAATCACCAGGAGACAGTGAGTTCTAGTCCCACCTTAGGGAGGAAAACCAGCTGGATGACTTTGGGCTAATCACCAGGTCACTGTGAATTATAGTATTGCATTAGCCATGAAAACCAGCTTGGTGACTTTGAACCAACCTCCAGGAGACAGTGAATTCTAGTTCCACCTTAGGTACAAAAGCTGAAGGGTGACTTTGGGCCAATCACCAGAAGACAGTGAGTTCTAGTCCCACCTTAGGCAGGAAAACCAGCTGGGTGACTTTGGGCCACTCACAAGGAGACGATGAATTCTAGTTCAGCCTCAGGCATGAAAGCTGACTGTGTGACTTTGGGCCAATCACCAGGAGACGGAGAGTCCTAGTATTGCCTTAGCTATGGAAACCAGCTTAGTGACTTTGAACCAATATCCAGGAGATGGTGAATTCTAGTTCCGCCTTTGATACGAAGGCTGACTGGGTGACTTTTGGTCCAGTCCCCCTCTCTCAACACAACCCACCTCACAGGATTGTTTTTATGGAGGAAGAAGGGCTATTTTATATGACTGCCGCCTCGAGTTGCTTACCAAGTAATAAAAACGGGATAAAAACATACCCATTTTTTAAAAAAAATAGACACGGGAGCTGCGAGTGCTCTCGGTCTACCCTGTTTCCCCGAAAATAAGTCACCCCCGAAAGTAAGACACAAGAGATGTTAGAAACTGGAAATGGAACAAGAAGCAATGGGTGGAAACTAAACAAGGAGAGAAGTCCTGACAGTCAGAACAATTAATCCGTGGAACAACTTGCCACAAGAAGTTGTGGGTGCTCTATCACAGGAGGCTTTTAAGAAGAGATAGAAACATAGAAGACTGACGGCAGAAAAAGACCTCATGGTCCATCTCGTCTACCCTTATACTATTTCCTGTATTTGATCTTAAAATGGATCTATGTTTATCCCAGGCATGTTTAAATTCAGTTCCTGTGGATTTACCAACCACGTCTGCTGGAAGTTTGTTCCAAGGATCTACTACTCTTTCAGTAAAATAATATTTTCTCATGTTGCTTTTGATCTTTCCTCCAACTAACTTCAGATTGTGTCCCCTTCTTCATTGAAAAAAAAATAAGAGATCCCCTGAAAATAAGACGTAGCACATCTTTGGGAGCAAAAATTATTTTTTAATTTAATTCTGCCCTTCTTCTTTGACCATATAAATTTCCGAATTTCCTTGTGTCTCAAAAAAGGTTTTGTTTAAGTTTGTTGGCGCGACTTGAAAAAGATATAGAAATCTTGGTAAAATATTGGATTTGATGGCAAATATTTTTCCCATCAAGGATAGTTTCAATTTGGACCATCTTGTTAGATCTTTTTGGACGTCTTTGAGTAATTGGTCATAATTATGTTTTTTATGGTGCTATAAATTGAGGTCATCCATACATCCAAGTATTTAATTTTTCAACTGTTTTTATATTAATCAGATCTTCAAGAATTGTAGTTTGTTTTAGGGTTATGTTTTTAATTAGAATCTGAGTCTTTCTCTTGTTAATTTTTAAACCAGTTACTTCTCCAAATTTGTATATTTCATTTAGAAACATAGAAACAGAGAAGACTGACAGCAGAAAAAGACCTCACAGTCCATCTAGTCTGCCCTTATACTATTTCCTGTATTTTATCTTACAATGGATCTATGTTTATCCCAGGCATGTTTAAATTCAGTTACTGTGGATTTACCAACCACGTCTGCTGGAAGTTTGGTCCAAGAATCTACTACTCTTTCAGTGAAATAATATTTTCTCACGTTGCTTTTGATCTTTCCCCCAACTAACTTCAGATTGTGTCCCCTTGTTCTTGTGTTCACTTTCCTATTAAAAACACTTCCTCCTGAACCTTATTTAACCCTTTAACATATTTAAATGTTTCGATCATGTCCCCCCTTTTCCTTCTGTCCTCCAGACTATACAGATTGAGTTCATGAAGTCTTTCCTGATATGTTTTATGCTTAAGACCTTCCACCATTCTTGTAGCCCGTCTTTGGACCCCTTCAATTTTGTCAATATCTTTTTGTAGGTGAGGTCTCCAGAACTGAACACAGTATTCCAAATGTGGTCTCACCAGCGCTCTATATAAGGGGATCACAATCTCCCTCTTCCTGCTTGTTACACCTCTAGCTATGCAGCCAAGCATCCCACTTACTTTTCCTACTGCCCGACCACACTGCTCACCCATTTTGAGACTGTCAGAAATCACGACCCCTAAATCCTTCCCTTCTGAAGTTTTTGCTAACACAGAACTGCCAATGCAATACTCAGATTGAGGATTCCTTTTCCCCAAGTGCACTATTTTACATTTGGAAACATTAAACTGCAATTTCCATTGCTTTGACCATTTATCTAGTAAAGCTAAATCATTTACCATATTACAGACCCCTCCAGGAATATCAACCCTATTGCACACTTTAGAGTCATCGGCAAATAGGCAAGCCTTCCCTACCAAACCTTCCCCCATGTCACTCACAAACATATTAAAAAGAATAGGACCCATTTAATAAGATCGGGGCAGTTTCTATTGGATCTTGTACTATGAACAAAAATTAATATTAGACACTGTCTTATTTTCAGGGAAACAGGGTAGCCAAGAGGTCCCCAAACATGGCAACTTTTAAGACTTGTGGACTTCCAACTCAACAAGAATTCTGGTCGTCAAAGCCCACGAGCTTTTAAAGTGGCCACGTTTGAAGACCCCTGGCGTAGCCCAACAGAAAGATTTTTTGCAAAATTTCACAGCAAAAGGATCTGTTTACCCTTAGCGAATCTCATTGCAAAGACACAACGCTAATTCGGGAAGGATGCACTTGGGAGTCCAAAGACACACACACACACACACACACACAAGCAAAAATGCAAGCTAGGGAACATTTATTATTATGCCCGCTAATGCAAAGATAAGCATATTTCCAAGGGGCCAGGAAAGAAAGGAAATTCGCTGGCGTTTTTTGTCCGTTTCCTGATCCGCCTCTTTCCTTAAACAGCATGTGAATCTGTGAGGAAACAGCCCTCGACAACCATACATACAGGTTGGCAAGAAAAACGTTCCAAACAGCTTGCTCAAACATTATTGAAGTTGTCACTTTTCCTGTTTTGGTCGATTTTTCTGCCTGCTATGGTATTTAAATGACCCCCGTCACTAAGTTGGAGATGGGGGTTGACTGCAACTCGTTTGTTATTTTAAGAGCAACTCAACTTATTTTTCTGCCAATGCAATACTCAGATGGAGGCTTCCTTTTCCCCAAGTGCATTATTTTACATTTGGAAACATTAAACTGCAGTTTCCATTGCTTTGACCATTTATCTAGTAAAGCTAAATCATTTGCCATATTACAGACCCCTCCAGGAATATCAACCCTATTGCACACTTTAGAGTCATCGGCAAATAGGCAAACCTTCCCTACCAAACCTTCCCCTAAGGTTTGTTTACTTGTTTAATTTCCCCCCATTGCTTCTTGTTTTACCCTCATGTGCTTTGGAGAATAGCCTGACTCCCTCTTCTTTGTGTGTTTTTAAAAAAAATATCTTTATTAGCTATTTACATTCAAAACAGAAAAAGAAAAAAACATAAACAAACATGCAAACAAGAAACATTACATAATAAAGCATAATGCTTTATACAAAAATTTACATTGGTATCAGAACTTAACATAAATGCCAGCTGTTTGGCTGGACCTTGATGTTTCCAGCTTATTTATTTACACCCATTTCATTTCCTAATTTCATTATAAATTAACCTCCTTAAATTGCCTTGTTTCTATCTCTCTATACTTCTTCCCTAGGGTTATATTTATAGTTTATAGTTGATTAGATTTGTATGCCGCCCCTCTCCAAAGACTCGGCATTTAACTGCGAATTAGTGGTTCAATAAAAGTCTATGGTTACGTTTGGTAACAGTTTCTCCATTTTCCCTTATTTTCTTTTGAATATGCAGTGTCAAAGTTTTATTATTATTTTTATTTATCCAGATATACCACCTGTCCCAAGTACTATGGATTCTCTATTGTCTCTGTCCTGTAACTCCTGTGTTAGTTTGATCCACCTTCTTTGGGTCAACCCCTAAGATGTTGGAAGGCTGCTATCCTGTCTCCCCTGGTCCATCTTTTCATTAAACTAGCCCTGCCCAGTTCCTGCAACCGTTCTTCATATGTTTTAGCCTCCAGCCCCCTAATCATCATTGTTGCTCTTATGATTCATTTCAAATCAGGCTGGAACTGGTGACTCATTCTTTTGCTAGAATATATAAAGGAATGATACATGCCGGTCCTCGCAAGACAAGACAGGATGACCTGTCCGTGGATTTAAGAGAACAAACAAAGTCTACGGTCCTCTCGAGAGAGAGAATAAAAAGGGCCGAGAAGGAACTGAGCTCAGGTGGACCAAGGTGGTCCTAGAATGGATCCCACTGGATCAAAAGCCCCCACGAAAGAAACCCAGAACGAGGCGGAGACATCAGTAAGTATTGAAGGCCCAATTGGGAAGAAAAAATTCAAGGGTTGGAAATTGGTGGAAGAAGCCTTCATCCTGCAGTGGGCAGACAATGGCTAAGAGATTATCATGATGACCATTACGATAACAGCAATAGCCATAGCATTTAGACTTACAGTATACAGTGATCCCCCGCTCGTTGCGAGGGTTCCGTTCCAGGACCCCCCGCAACGAGCGGGTTTTCGCGAAGTAGCGCTGCGGAAGTAAAAACACCATCTGCGCATGTGCAGATGGTGTTTTTAACTTCCGCAGCGCTAGCGAGGAGCCGAAGATTGGGGGCGGCGCGGCTGTTTTAAAACGTCGCCGCCGGCATGGGGGGCTTCCTAGCAGCCCCCCAAACCCGGGTTGGGGGTCCGGGGGGTGCTGGCAAGCCCCCCATGCCGGTGGCGACGTTTTAAAACAGCCGCGCCGCCCCCAATCTTCGGCTCCTCGCTAGCGGGCAGGCAGGCGGCGGACAAGCCGTTCGCTGGCGCTCGCTCTCGCCGCTTTCGAGCTGAGTCCTGAAGCGAATTCGCTCGAAAGCGGCGAGAATGAACGGTGTGGGCGGGCGAAGGGCGGGCGGCAGCGAGGAGTTTGCGTGGGCGGTGGGGAAACTCCTTGCTGATGCCCGCTGCTCGCCCTCCCGCCAGCAAGAGGGGGAAGACCCAGGGAAGCCGCCCAGCAGCTGATCTGTCGGGCGCGCATGCGCAGATGGTGTTTTGACTTCCGGGTTGAAAAATCGCAAATTACCCTGTTCGCAATGGTCGGGGACGCAATAACCGGGGGATCACTGTATACCACTTCACAGTGCTTTTACAGCCCTCTCTAAGCACTTTACAGAATCAGCCTCTTGCCCCCAACAATCTGGGTCCTCATTTGACCCATCTTGGAAGGACGGAAGGAATAGCAATAACATTGAGACTTATACAGTGGTCCCTCTACTTACTAATTTAATTCGTTCCGTGACCAGGTTCTTAAGTAGAAAAGTTTGTAAGAAGTAGCAATTTTTCCCATAGGAATCAATGTAAAAGCAAATAATGTGTGCGATTGAGGAAACCACAGGGAGGGTGGAGGCCCTGTTTCCTCCCAGGTGATTCCTAGAGAGGCCCCACGGAGGCTTCTCCCCACCTTTTCCGGCCCTGTTTCTTCCCAGCAGATTCCTAGAGAGGCCCCACGGAAGCTTCTCCCCGCCTTTTCTGGCCCTTTTTCCTTCCAGGAGATTCCTAGATATGATAGCTCTCGCAGCTGCATTCTGCACGATCTGAAGTTTCCGAACATTTTTCAAAGGTAGCCCCATGTAGAGAGTGTTACAGTAGTCGAATCTCGAGGTTTAAACCCCGCGGATCTCTTCGGACGGTAGCAGCTAAATCAGATGCTTTGCGACCCCCAAAATAGCCTCCTTTCACTTCAGCTGATTTGGGAGAAGTCGGCAGTCACCCCATTCCGTTGGATCAACAAGGTTGTGAAGGCACTCATTGACCGAAAGAGAGAGGGAGGGAGGGAGCTTTAAATATATGTATTTATTTACATTCATCCTGAAACAGTGGAGCCCGTAGATGTTTGCCAACCTTCTTTCAAAGATGCTTTCTTCAGCTTCCCTTTAAACCTCAATGCAGCCCCTGTGAAAAAGCCCAGATCCTAAACGCAGCTGCCGTGGAAGTTGGCTCAGTTACACAGAAAAGCCAAATGCAGGGGGCTCTTTTCTGCGGGGTTGGGGGTTTTTTGGGGGGGAGGCTCTTTTTCTATTGTTAACCCAAGAATACTTTACCTATCTAATTTATTCCTTCCTTCCTTCCTTCTTTCCCTCCCTCTTTCCCTCTCTTTCTTTCCTTTCGTTTTTCTTTTGTTCTTTCTGGGGTAGATGGGAGAATTTCTCTCCCTCTCTCTCTCTCTCTTTCTTTCTTTCTTTCTTTCTTTGATGGCAGAATTCCTTACTCCCTTACTCCTCCTTCCTTCCTTCCTTCCTTCCTTTCTTTCTTTCTTTCTTTCTGGATTAGGTGGGAGAATTCCTTCCTTCCCTCCCTCCCTTTCTTAGTTTCCTTCTCCTATTTTCTTTTGTTTTTTCTGGGGTAGATAGGAGAATTAATTTGTTTCTCTCTCTCTCTCTCTCTCTCTCTCTCTCTCTCTTTCTTTCTTTCTTTCTTTCTTTCATGGCAGAATTCCTCCCTCCCTCCATTTTTCTTTCTTTCTTTCTGGATTAAATGGCAGAATTCCTTCCTCTCTCTCTCTTCTTTCTTTCTTGCCTTCTTTTGTAAATGGGAGAATTAATTCCTTCCTTCCTTCCTATCTTAAAATTAAGCAAGTGTCCAGAAACCTTAGAAAAAACACTAAAGAATCCTTGTTTAAAAAAAGATCTTGAGATTCAAAGTGAGAAGAAGACCACGTGGGCAATCAATTCAACAGTACCCTGAGTGGCAGGGGTTTTATGAATTATAAATTCATACCCTCCCTATATATCTACGTTTGGATCAGAAACATGGATGGTCTTTACCAAACGGTACATAACCCCACTTCATATCTTTCCAAGCCAGTGGTTAGATGTTTCCTTTTGATGGCCTGATGCTTGGCAAGCCATAAATGCTTGTTTCTGTTCAGGGTTTTCTAAAATTAAAAAAGAAGAACCCCACAGTTCCAGCTGCCGTTTCCTTGTGTAGAGTTTCTGTCTCAGATTTTGTATTTCTGGGCAGGTAGGTGAGAAACGCCACTTTCTTGTGTGAATAATTCTCCCAAGGATTGAATTCTATTTACAGGTTGTTATTTTGTCACTCTGTCTAGTATGTTTACGATCAGCGTTTGGAGATACTAAAAATTGGGATTTTTCAAACTTGGCAAGTTGAAAACATGTGAAGTTTAGAGCTGCCAGAATTTCCCATCCAGCATAAATTCTGGAAATTTTCTGTAATAATTTTATTGATAGGTAGGTAGGTAGGTAGGTAGAATATGATAGAGAGGAAGACAGATGATAGAACAGAGACAGGTAGATATATGATAGATGGGTGGGTGGGTGGGTGGGTGGGTGGGTGGATGGATGGATGGATGGATGGATAGATAGATAGATAGATAGATAGATAGATAGATAGATAGATAGATAGATTAGACAGACAGACAGACAGACAGACAGAAAGACAGATAGATTTTCATCCTCCATTAATACGATTACTGCAACGCTCTCTACATGGGGCTACCTTTGAAGAGTGTTCGGAAACTCCAGATCGTGCAGAACGCGGCCGCGAGAGCCATCGTGGGGCTTCCCAGATTCGCCCACGTATCTACAACACTCCGTGGCCTGCATTGGTTGCCGATCAGTTTCCGGTCACAATTCAAAGTGTTGGTCATGACCTTTAAAGCCCTACATGGCATTGGACCAGAGTACCTCCGGAACCGCCTGCTACCGCACGAATCCCAGCTGCCGATAAGGTCCCACAGAGTTGGCCTTCTCCGGGTCCCGTCGACTAAGCAATGTCGTCTGGCGGGCCCCAGGGGAAGAGCCTTCTCTGTGGCGGCCCCGGCCCTCTGGAATCAACTCCCCCCGGAGATTAGAACTGCTCCCCACCCTCCTTGTCTTCCGTAAACTACTTAAGACCCACCTATACCGCCAGGCATGGAGGATTTGAGACACCTTTCCCGCAGCCTTATTATAATTTATGTTTGGTATGTATGTGCTGTTTGGTTTTTAATTATGATAGGGTTTTTAGCTTTTTTTTTAATATTAGATTTGTGCCAGTATAACATTGTTTTTATCGTTGTTGTGAGCCGCCCCGAGTCTTCGGAGAGGGGCGGCATACAAATCTAATAAATTATTATTGTTGTTATTATTATTATTATTATTAATAACTTTTATAAATAAACTCATATCTAATACTCCTTCTGTGTCCTATTTTCCCACAACAACAACCCTTTGAGGTGGATTGGGCTGAGAATGAGGGAAGGACTCGCCAAAAGTCACCCAGCTGGTTTTCATGCCTATGGAAGAACTAGAATTCACTATCTCCTAGTGATTGGCCCAAAGTAGCTTTCATGTCTATGGTGGAACTAAGGAAGGTATGGTAGGGAAGGTTTGCCTATTTGCCGATGACTCTAAAGTGTGCAATAGGGTTGATATTCCTGGAGGCGCCTGTAATATGGCAAACGATTTAGCTTTACTAGATAAGTGGTCAAAGCAATGGAAACTGCAGTTTAATGTTTCCAAATGTCAAATAATGCACTTGGGGAAAAGGAATCCTCAATCTGAGTATTGCATTGGCAGTTCTGTGTTAGCAATAACTTCAGAAGAGAAGGATTAGGGGTAGTGATTTCCGACAGTCTCCAAATGGGTGAGCAGTGTGGTCGGGTGGTAGGGAAAGTGAGTAGAATGCTTGGCTGCATAGCTAGAGGTATAACAAGCAGGAAGAGGGAGATTGTGATCCCCTTATATAGAGCGCTGGTGAGACCACATTTGGAATACTGTGTTCAGTTCTGGAGACCTCACCTACAAAAAGATATTGACAAAATTGAAGGGGTCCAAAGACGGGCTACAAGAATGGTGGAAGGTCTTAAGCATAAAACGTATCAGGAAAGACTTCATGAACTCCATCTGTATAGTCTGGAGGACAGAAGGAAAAGGGGGGACATGATCGAAACATTTAAATATGTTAAAGGGCTAAATAAGGTCCAGGAGGGAAGTGTTTTTAATAGGAAAGTGAACACAAGAACAAGGGGACACAATCTGAGGTGAGTTGGGGGGAAAGATCAGAAGCAACATGAGAAAATATTATTTTACTGAAAGAATAGTAGATGCTTGGAACAAACCTCCAGCAGACGTGGTTGGTAAATCCACAGCAACTGAATGTAAACCTGCCTGGGATAAACATAGATCCATCCTAAGATAAAATACAGGAAATAGTATCAGGGCAGACTAGATGGACCAGGAGGTCTTCTTCTGCCATCAATCTTCCGTGTTTCTATTATGGAAATCTAAATTCGACCCTTCAGACGGTAGGTTTAAAGGTCTTTCGTTTTTAGGGCCTCTTTCATACCTGCCTGTGCAAGATCGTTTGTTGGCACAGAGAAGACCAAAGGCCAAAATTATTACCAGGACAGGAGGTTTGATGGTCTCCTTCCTTTGCGCTGCCAAAACGTTGCTTTCTGAGTTTCCCGGCATCCGTTGCTGCTGTGGGGTTTCTCTCTCTGCTCTTCCTTGTTCCACATTTTTATTTTTTATTTGGGGGGGGGGAGATATTCAGGAATTTTGGTTGGAATGCCCTTCTCCCTCTCCCTTCCTTCCGGGTTGGCTCATGTGCCAAAGACGTGGTGGTCGCAGCATCACCGGGGGTCTTTCTCGACCGGCCGTTGATGCGAGAACCAAGCCATCCCAAACTCCCATCGCATGTGCTTGTTGGGTGGGAATGTGTGGGGCTGGGTGTCTACAACCCCCACTTTTTGGAGGGGGGGTAAATGCATGGACCGAGTTGGGTAAGTGGGTTGGGATTTGCGCAGAATCTTTCGCATTGTTTCGCGCCATTCAGTGATTGGTTGCGGGGCAAACGCCCTGCGGGAGCGAGAGATTGAATCTCTGGAGCATTGATGCTGCCTCAATGACCTTTTTCACCTGCGGCAAGCGAGGGGGGGTCCCTTGGGCGGCTTCTAAAATGACTCGTTTAATGGGTGACGGAACTCTCAGTTAGATTGAAAGAAAGAAAGAAAGAAAGAAAGAAAGAAAAAGAGAGAAAGAAAGAAAGAAAGAAAAAGAGAGAGAAAGAAAGAAAGCCCTCTTTAATCATGCAGACCCTTCCCTCTCCTCTTCTTTCTTCCGTTCCTCCCTCCCTCTTTCTTTCTCTCCCTTTCTGTCTTTTTATCTGCATCTCTCTCTCTTTGTCTCCTTTCTTTCTTTCTCTCTCTCTCTCTTTCTACCTGTTTTTCTCTCTCTCCCCTTTTCTCCTCACTTTCTGTCTCTCTCTTCCATTCCTTCTTTCTCTTCCTTTCTTTCTCTTCCTCTCTTCTGTCTCCCACTTTTCTTTCTTTGATCTCACTCTCTCTGTCTTTTTCCTTTCTTTCTCCTTCTCTTTCTTTCTCTCTCTTTTTCTTTCGTCTTTCTCTCCCTCTCTTTCTGTCTGCCTGACTCACTTTTTCTTTGTTCTCACTCTCTCTCTGACTCCTTTTTTTCTTTCTTTCTTTCTTTCTTTCTTTCTTTCTTCCTTTCTTATTTTCAGTCCATCCCCTCAGTTTTCCTTCCTTTCCTTCCTTCCTCCTCCCTCTCCTCTTTCTCCCTCTCTGTCCTTCTCTTTCTCCCTCCCTATCCCTTTCTTTCTTTCTTTCTTTCTTTCTTTCTTATTTTCATTCTTTATTTTCCTTTTTTCTCTCTTTTCCTCCCCTGACCTTTACTTTCTTCCTCCTCTCCTTCTCTCCGCTCCTCTTTCTCCCTTTTCTCTCATCCTTTCTCTCTCTCTCTCTCTTTCCCTCCCTCCCTTTCTCCCTCCCCGTTGTTTTCCCCAAAAAAAGGACAAATTGTTCAGTTTTTCCATTCCCGTTCAGTTTTTCCATTCCCCTCCCTCTTCCCCTCCTCCTTCCCCAGCCACCAAGGTCATGAACACGCAAGGCTTTTCCTGTGCTGGACATTATT
>NC_091953.1:3274940-3322917 GCF_031021105.1 Erythrolamprus reginae
CTAAAAGAGCATTTTCAGGACCCGTCTTGTGTATCTATGACTGCATTGCTTGAATTGCAAAACGCACGGTCCTTGATTTAGGACCGGTCAGTCACTTAGTGACCGTTCAAAGTTATAGCAGAGTCTGAAAAAGGGGCTTGTGAATCAAGGTTTGGATGGCTGCTTTCTCACCACCACCCTGTGGCCATGTGACTATATTTTGGGCACTTAGCAATTAGGCCTCCTTCCTCCTCCGCACTGCAAACCCCACTCTCTTCCAGCACTGATGTCGTTGTCTGATTAGGTAATAAAATGTCTGCAGGAACACAACCAAGCTCAGAGAACACAAGGACCTCAGAGGCCTCCTCCTCCTCCTCCTCTTCTTCCTCTTCCTTCTCCTCCTGCTCCCCTTTCTCTTCCTCCTCCTCCTCTTCTTCCTCTTCCTCTTCCTCTGCTCCTGCTCTTCTTCCTCATCTTCTTTCTCTTCCTCCTGCTCCTTCTCTTCTTCCTCCTGCTTCTTCTTCCTCTCTTCCCCTGCTCCTCCTCCTCCTCTTCTTCCTCCTTCTTCTTCCTCTTCTTCTTCCTCTTTCTCCTCCTATTCCTCTGCTCCTGCTATTCCTTCTCTTCTTCTTCTTCTTCCTCCTGCTCTTCCTCCTCTTCTTCCTCTTCCTCCTGCTCCTCCTCCTCTTCTTCCTCTTTCTCCTCCTCTTCTCCCTCCTGCTCTTCCTTCTCCTCATCTTCTTCCTCTTCCTCCTTCTCTTCCCCTCCTCCTGCTCCTCTTCCTCTTTCTATTCCTCCTCCTCCTCTTCTTCATCCTTCTCCTGCTCCTCTTTCTTTTCCTTCTCCTCCTCCGCCTCCTTCCATTGTCTTTCTTCTTCTCCCCTTCCTGCCTATTACTGATGATGTAACCTAGGTGGGTAATAAAACGTCTGCAAGAACCCCCCCCCCCCCAAACTCAAAGAGCAACCAAGGACCACCACCACCACCCAAGTTCAGCCCTGAGGTAGAGATTCCAATTCTCTTCTATTGGAAGTGACAACCAGAGCGGCATTTTCGATCTGGTGAGATTCCATCCGAAGGAAGATTCCTTGGGTGCAGTTCAAACAACGACCTCCATGCAAAGGCTTCACCCTTCCCAGAAGAACCTAAGAAGAGCCCGGCTGGATCGGGCCAGAGCCCATCGAGTCCAGCATTCTGTGTGACACAATTGTCCATGGGGATCTTGAGCAGAAAGAGAAGGCCAAACCCTCCCTTTCCCTTGACCCTCCAACAAATGGGACCCAAGGGAACCCTGCCTGCCTCCACCAACATAGAGGCAGCACTTGGACATCCGTTTCAATAACCACCCATGATACACTTGGCATCCATGAATCTGTCTAATCCTGCCTTGAAGCTCTCCAGGCTGACAGCTGTCACGGCCTCTTCTGGAAGGGAATTCCATAATCCAACGACCTCTGGGTGGAGAAGAAATACTTCCCTTGATTTGTCCTCGCTTTCTTACCTATGAGCTTTAGGAAGGGCCTTTCCTCGTCCTAGTATTGTGTGATAGAGAAAAGGATTTTTCTCCATCCACCTTTTCTATCCCATGCATGATTTTATACCCTTCAATCAAGTCCCCCCTTCAACGCCGCCTTTCAAGGCTGAAGAGACCAAGGCCTTGCAACCTGAAGAAGAAACACGAGAGATTTTGCCCAAACACCCAGGGGGGCATCTCTAGGGCTGAGAATCCGAGGAGGTCAGCCTTTCAGGGCCCTTTTGTGCCAAGAACTCCACTCACTCTCCCCTCCCCTCCCCGCCTTCCTTTTGGCTCCCTGCCTCAGTTTCCTTTTTGCGAAACCTGGACTTTTCCCAACGGTTCCTCCTCGGTCTGAATTTCTAATGCAATTGGCAGACTGCAGGGATGGGGGAAGAGGGCCAAACCTCCCTCCCTTCCCCGTTTTCTTCCTGCCTGTACCAGCCTTTGCCATAAAAAGATTGGCTTCGTGGGTGTATTTTTTTAAAAAAAATAAAAAACGAAGACCCCCAAAGTCAGGGGTCTATTTGTTTTTTGTTTTAAAGTAAAATCTTAACATTGCAAAAGCACAAAAAAACCCCAACCATTATTTTCACTTTTATCTTCTCGTTGATGTTTCCGATGCTCTCGTCCCCTCTTCTCCAGTCAACAAAGCAGTGGAAGGAAGGAAGGAAGGAAGGAATAAGAGAGAGAAAGAGAAAGGAAGGAAAAGGAAAGAAGAAAGAAGGAAAGAAAGGGTAAGAGGGAAGGAAGGAAGGAAGGAAGGAGAAGGAAGGGAAAGAATGAGAAAGAGAGAAGAAAAAAAGGAAGGGAGAAGAGAGAGAAAGAGGAAGGAAGGAAAAGGAAAGAAGAAATAAGGAAAGAAAGGGTAAGAGGGAAGGAAGGAGAAGGAAGGGAAAGAAAGAGAAAGAGAAGAAAAGAAGGAAGGGAGAAGAGAGAGAAAGGGGAAGGAAGGAAAAGGAAAGAAGAAAGAAGGAAAGAAAGGATAAGAGGGAAGGAAGGAGAAGGAAGGGAAAGAAAGAGAAAGAGAGAAGAAAAGAAGGAAGGGAGAAGAGACAGAAAGAGGAAGGAAGGAAAAGGAAAGAAGAAAGAAGGAAAGAAAGGGTAAGAGGGAAGGAAGGAAGGAGAAGGAAGGGAAAGAAAGAGAAAGAAAGAAAAGAAGGAAGGGAGAAGAGAGAGAAAGAGGAAGGAAGGAAGGAAAAGGAAAGAAGAAAGAAGGAAAGAAAGGGTAGAAAGGAAGGAAGGAGAAGGAAGGGAAAGAAAGAGAAAGAGAAGAAAAGAAGGAAGGGAGAAGAGAGAGAAAGAGAAAGGAAGGAAAAGGAAAGAAATAACAGAAATAAGAAAGAAAGAAAGATGCACCCAAATTTTCAGCCTCTTTTAGGGAGGAAAAAGGTGCATCTTATACTCTGAATTATATGATCTATGGAACTGTGGATACTTTTTTAAGAAAATCACCACCCAAACCCAAAGGCCTTGAAAGATCGTAGGGTGGAGGATAACCTTAGCTGTTTCGAATCGAGAACAAGGATGGATTGAAATCCCGAAAGAAAAGGCCATCTGCTGGGTGCAGTCCCCCTTGCCAGGGCTTGGCACCTCCGAGTGATGCGGCACCAGGCTTTTCCGGAAGGAGGCAGAAGACTTTGGCGTTTGTGCCGAAATTCCTTCCCCGTAGATACGCGACTGATCGATGGGACACAATGGGCGCCGTGCCTAGGACCCATGGAAACGTTTTCCACTCTCTCTCTCTCTCTCTCTTTTAATCAAGAAGGAATGAAAACGAAGTGGAAATCTCTCATTTTTATGCCTCTGGGACAATATTTATTATTATTATTTATTTATTTTAAAAAAGGCAAGACGTGTGCCAAATTTGGACATCAAGCCAATCGCTTTTTCTTTCTAACCTGCAGGCATAGCCTGAATGCTAAAATTTAGCAGCTTTGACTAAATTTATTCATTCATTCATTTAGTCCCGTCAACTAAGCAATGTCGCCTGGCGGGACCCAGGGGAAAAGCCTTCTCTGTGGCGGCCCCGGCCTTCTGGAACCAACTCCCCCCAGAGATTAGAATTGCCCCCACCCTGCTTGCCTTTCGTAAGCAACTTAAAACCCACCTCTGGCACCAGGCACGGGGGACTTGAGATACTCTTTCCCCCTAGGCCTTTACAATTCTATGCATGGTATGTCTGTATGTATGTTTGGTTTTTATATTAATGGATTTTAATCATTTCTAATATCAGATTACTATTGTACACTGTTTTATTGTCGCTGTTAGCCGCCCCGAGTCTCTGGAGAGGGGCAGCATACAAATCCAACCAATAAATAAATAAATAAATAAATATGTTTGTTTGTTTGTTTGTTTGATTTGATTTGTATGCCGCCCCTCTCCGTAGACTTGGGGCGGCTAACAACAGTAATAAACATCATATGACAAATCTAATGTTTAAAATAATTTTAAAACCCTTATGTCTCAAGACATTTTAATTCATGGGTAAGAACTGATTATTATTATTATTATTGTCAGTACTACCTACTGCACCGGTTGAGTTTATCAATATATGAACTAACCAGCAATGTATGTTTGGAGGAATGAGTATAAGGTTACTTTAATTCTATGCATATGTGCCACATGTGTACATACATATTACATACAAGCACAAAAAATATACATTATCTACTATATAAACTGTATGTGTATGTACACACACAGACAGCTCTTCTAAAATTATACACATTCAATGAATTGGTATGAATGACTAGTATAATAATAATAATAATAATAATTATTATTATTATTTATTTATTTATTTATTTATTTATTTATTTATTTATTAGACTTGTATGCAACCCCTCTCCGGAGACTTGGGACAGCTCACAACAATAAAAAACAATATTAGTACAAATCTAATAATTAAAACCATGGCTAAAACCCATGATCTTAAAAACAATCAATATTACACAATCAAACAATCGATATTAACCATCATAAACACATATAACTTTTAATTGTCGGGGGGGGGGGGCATGTGTTATTTGCCCCATGCCAGGTGACATGGATGGGTCTTTAGGGTCTTGCGAAAGGCAAGGAAGGTGGGAGCAGTCCGAATCTCTGGAGGGAGCTGATTCCAGAGGGCCGGGGCCGCCACAGAGAAGGCTCTTCCCCTGGGTCCCACCAGACGACATTGTCTGGTCGACGGGACCCGGAGAAGGCCAACTCTATGGGACCTGATCGGCCGCTGGGATTCGTGCGGCAGAAGGCGGTCCCGTAAGTAACCTGGTCCGATGCCATGTAGGGCTTTATAGGTCATCACCAACACTTCGAATTGTGTCCGGAAACCGATCTGCAACCATTGCAGTCCGTGGAGTGTTGACGAGACAACCCATGATTGCTCTCGCGGTCGCATTCTGCACGATCTGAAGTTTCCGAACACTCTTCAGGGGCAGCCCCATGTAGAGAGCATTACAGTAGTCGAACCTCGAGGTGATGAGGGCATCAGTGACTGTGTGTTGACTAGTATGTGTGTTGTTGAACTGTTTTTTTAAGTTTTAATTAGGATTTTAGAAATTGCTCGTTTTTTTCCTTGGGTTCTTTTTCTTGTTGTTATTGTTATTTTATATTGTTGTGAGCCGCCCTGAGTCCTTCGGGATTCAGGCGGCATAGAAGTCTAAATAAATAAATGAATAAATAAATTAATTAATTCCAGGACTCTTCGTATTTAATAGCAGATGCTTATAACCGCTCCCTCTTTTCCTCCGTTAGCTCAATGTTGACCTAGAAAGGGAAGAAAGTGAAGATGGCCTGGACGCTTTTGAAGACAGCAACTCGAGTCCTTCGGGCACCCTCCGAAATTACCCGCTGACCTGCAAAGTAGTTTATTCCTACAAGGTAGGTGCGTTCAGTCTTTCGGCCAGGGACGGATTTTCATGTGAAAATTGGCCCCCAAGGTTGCTTCTTCCAAGAGACGGCTGGACTTTTCTTTGTGTTAGAAACATAGAAACATAGAAGACTGACGGCAGAAAAGACCTCCTGGTCCATCTAGTCTGCCCTTATACCATTTTCTGTATTTTTATCTTAGGATGGATCTATGTTTATCCCAGGCATGTTTCAATTCAGTCACTGTGGATTTACCAACCACGTCTGCTGGAAGTTTGTTCCAAGCATCTACTATTCTTTCAGTCAAGTCATATTTTCTCACATTTCTGATCTTTCCCCCAACTAACCTCAGATTGTGGCCCCTTGTTCTTGTGTTCACTTTCCTATTCAAAACACTTCCCTCCTGGACCTTATTTAACCCTTTGACATATTTAAATGTTTCGATCGTGTCCCCCCTTTTCCTTCTGTCCTCCAGACTCTACAGATGGAGTTCATGAAGTCTTTCCTGATACGTTTTATGCTTTATGTTACTTTGAAGGCGTTTTGCTTCTCACCCAAGGAGCATCTTCAGTTCTGACTGAATGGTGGAGGATGGAAAGATGGATATTCCTTGCAGACAGCTGGTCATTTGCATCCTTGTAGAGAGTCTTTGAGGCCACTTGGACGTTTGTCTTGGTCCTCGGGGTCACCTGAGTGGTGCAAATGGGCGTGGAGCTTTCTTGGAACTGCTGAAAGGACTGTTTCGTAGACTGGAGATAGATAATAACAGTAGCACTTAAACTTATATTACTGCTTCACAATGCTTTTACAGCCCTCTAAGTGGTTTACAGAGTCCAGCATCTTGTCCCCAACAATCTGCAATACTGCATTCTCAATCACTGAGGAAGGAAGGAAGGAAGGAAGGAAGGAAGGAAGGAAGGAAGGAAGGAAGGAAGGAAGGAGAATGGGGATGGATGGAAGGAGGGAGGGAGGAAGAATGGGTGAAGAAGGAAGGAAGGAGAGAGAATGGGGAAGGATGGATGGAAGGAGGGAGGGAGGAAGAATGGGTGAAGAAGGAAGGAAGGAGAGAGAATGGGGAAGGATAGATGGAAGGAGGGAGGGAGGAAGAATGGGTGAAGAAGGAGGGAAGGAAGGAAGGAGAGAGGGAGGGAGGAAGAATGGGTGAAGAAGGAAGGAGAGAGAATGGGGAAGGATGGATGGAAGGAGGGAGGGAGGAAGAATGGGTGAGGAAGGGAGGAAGGAAGGAGAATGGGGATGGATGGAAGGAGGGAGGGAGGGGGAATGGGCGAAGAAGGAAGGAAGAGAGGAAGGAGAGAGAATGGGGAAGGAAGGAAGGAGAGAGAATTGGGAAGGATGGATGGAAGGAGGGAGGGAGGAAGAATGGGTGAAGAAGGAAGGAAGGAGAGAGAATGGGGAAGGATGGATGGAAGGAGGGAGGAAGAATGGGTGAAGAAGGAGGGAAGGAAGGAGAGAGAATGGGGAAGGAGGGAGGGAGGAAGAATGGGTGAAGAAGGAAGGAAGGAAGGAGAGAGAATGGGGAAGGAGGGAGGGAGGAAGAATGGGTGAAGAAGGAGGGAAGGAAGGAAGGAGAGAGAATGGGGAAGGAGGGAGGGAGGAAGAATGGGTGAAGAAGGAGGGAAGGAGAGAGAATGGGGAAGGAGGGAGGGAGGAAGAATGGGTGAAGAAGGAAGGAAGGAAGGAAGGAGAATGGGGATGGAAGGAAGGAGGGAGGGAGGGGGAATGGGCGAAGAAGGAAGGAAGAGAGGAAGGAGAGAGAATGGGGAAGGAAGGAAGGAGAGTGGGTGAAGGAGGAAGGGAGGAAAGACAGGACGGGAACAAGGGAGGAAGGAGGGGCAATAGCACTTAAACTTATATACTGCTTCATAGAGCTTTCACAGCCACCTCTAAGCGATTTACAGAATCGGCCTCTTGCCTCCAACAATCTGGGTCCTCCTTTGACCCCCCTTGGAAGGATGGACGGCTGAGTCAACCTTGAGTCGGTGGTGAGATTTGATCTGCCAAACTGCTGGCAACCGCTGATCAGCAGAAGTAGCGCTCTAACCACTTACCAGGGCCGTTGTATCCTTCCGCTGTTCAATTTGGACATAGATGGCCCCTTTGACCCCCTCTTTCAGACCTGTGGTCCTCTCTATCCAGAACGTGAATTTCAAGTCCCAAGTGGCCTCAAGGACTCTCAGAGAGAGCACTAACGACCAGATGACTGCAAGGAGTAGAAATCTTTCCCAGAATCCTCCAGACAGCTTCTCTGAAGACGTCTGCAGAATGGGGAAAAAAAATAGACTATGCTGTCCCCCCCCCCCCTCCCGGGCGCATTGATAATGTGATTTCTTGGAAGCATTTGGCCACGTCATTTTCATTTTGTTATGTGGAATGTGGAAGCCCTTCAAGGAAGTTGCTTGCTTGCTTTCCATGGAATATTGCATGATTATTTTCATTGGGCGTCATCTGTTTACTGCAAAGATCCCCAAACTTGTGGACTTCAACTCCCAGAATTCCCCAGCCGGCCATGAATGATAGAGTTGGAAGAGGCCAGAAGGGTCATCTAAGTCAGGGGTCTCCAACCTTGGCCACTTTAAGACTTGTGGACTTCAACTCCCAGAATTCCCCAGCCAGCCATGGATGATAGAGTTGGAAGAGGCCAGAAGGGTCATCTAAGTCAGGGGTCTCCAACCATGGCCACTTGAAGACTTGAGGACTTCAACTCCCAGAATTCCCCAGCTGGCCACGAATGATAGAGTTGGAAGAGGCCAGAAGGGTCATCTAAGTCAGGGGTCTCCAACCTTGGCCACTTTAAGACTTGTGGATTTCAACTCCCAGAATTCCCCAGCCGCCCATGGATGATAGAGTTGGAAGAGGCCAGAAGGGCCACCTAAGTCATGGGTCATCTATGCTGGCTGGAGCATTCTGGGAGTTGAAGTCCACAAGTCTTAAAGTGGCCATGTTTGAGGACCTCTGTGTTAGGTGAACACAAAAGTTGCATCAACACACGTAAAGGAAAGGAAATAATAGGGGCAACACTCCCCCCCTTTCGTGGTCTCTCTTCCCACGTTTCTAAGCTGGCTCCCTGGGTTCACTGGTCCCTTCTTTTGCCTTTTTGCCCTTTAAACTCCTCACCTCGTCCCTTTGAAGGATCCCATTAATCCTCCAAGCCATTAACTCCCCAGTTTTCTTTCCCCCTCCAAACCGACCCCCTCTTTCCTGTTGGTTTTGCAATTCCATCCTCCTTGTTCATCGCCTCCCTTGACCCCCAGATGACGTCACTGCTGCTTCTTCTTTCCTCGAAAACCCTTTGCTCTTGGCCACGTGACCCCATTGCCTCCCCCAGCCACAAACTTCTCCTTTTCTCCCCCCCCCTTTCACGGGTCACTTCAACTGCATCCAGTCACCACATTTATAGTCTTCGCTCTTCCTCTTCTTCTTCCTCCTCCTCCTCCTCTTCGTTTTCTTCTTTTTCTTTTCTTCTTCTTTCTTCTTCTTCTTCTCAATTCCTCCTCCTCCTCCTCTTTTTCTTCTTTTTCTTTTCTTCTTTTTTTATTTTTTCTTCTTTTTCTTCTTAATTCTTTTCTTTTTCTTCTTCTTCTTAATTCTTCCTCCTCCTCCTCTACATATTCTTCTTTTTCTTTTCTTCCTCTTTTTTATTTTTCTTCTTTCTTCTTTTTCTTCTTCTTAATTCTTCCTCCTCCTCCTCTACATATTCTTCTTTTTCTTTTCTTCCTCTTTTTTATTTTTTCTTCTTCTCAATTCTTCCTCCTCCTCCTCTTCGTTTTCTTCTTTTTCTTTTCTTCTTTTTTATTTTTTCTTCTTTTTCTTTTTCTTCTTAATTATTCCTCCTCTTCCTCTTCATTTTCTTCTTTTTCCTTTCTTCCTCTTTTTTATTTTTCTTCTTCTTCTTCTTAATTCTTCTTCTTCCTCCTCCTCCTCTCAGCAGTTGCATCCTCATTCATTCTCTGTAGTTGTAGTAATCTAAGGCCCTTTGTAAGATTCCCTCAATCACCCAGATCCACGTATTTGGAGTGAGGGGGCATACAATCTCACACTACTTACCAGAGCTTACAAAACTTTTGCCAGACCCATCCTAGCTCATCTGTCTGGAACCCATACCACATCTCAGACATTAACACCCTCGAAAATGTCCAGAGATACGTCACCAGAAGAGCCCTTCACTCCTCCACTCGAGACAGAATATCCTGTATACTGCACGAGTCAAAAAGAGGGCGGGTAAAATATTTACTGACCCCTCGCATCCTGGACACAAATTGTTTCAACTCCTACCCTCAAAACGTCGCTACAGAGCACTGCACACCAAGACAACTAGACACAAGAACAGTTTTTTTCCGAACGCCATCACTCTGCTAAACAAATAATTCCCTCAACACTGTCAGACTTTCTACTAAATCTGCGCTTCTATTCTACTAGTTTTTCTCATCATTCCTATCACCCATTTCCTCCCATGTTGACTGTATGACTGTAACTTGTTGCTTATATCCTAAGATTTTTATTAATATTGCTTCTTCATTGCTTATTTGACCCCTATGACAATCATTAAGTGTTCTGCCACATGATTCTTGACAAATGTATATTTTATTTTATGTACGCTGAGAGCATCTGCACCAAGACAAATTCCTTGTGTGTCCAATCACACTTGGCCAATAAAAAAAATTCTATTCTATTCTATTCTATTCTATTCTATTCTACGAGACTAGACTTTCAATCCTGGGCCTAGAAAGCTTAGAACTAAGACACATTAAACATGATCTAAGTATTGTTCACAAGATCATATGCTGCAACGTCCTGCCTGTCAAAGACTACTTCAGCTTCAACCAGAACAACACAAGAGCACACAACAGATTCAAGCTTAATATTAACCGCTCCAAACTGGACTGTAAAAAATACGACTTTAGTAATCGAGTTGTTGAAACGTGGAATTCACTGCCGGACTCCGTAGTGTCATCCTCTAACCCCCAACACTTTACCCTTAGACTATCCACGCTTGACCTCTCCAAGTTCCTAAGAGGTCAGTAAGGGGCATACATAAGTGCACCAGAGTGCCTACCGTCCCGTCCTATAGTCTCTCCCATATCTCCTATATCTTCTCTTCTATACATATATCTTTTTCTGCTATTCTCTCATAGTTATAGTTTACTCCTTTATTTTCTCTTCTATTCTCCCTTTAATACACTCTACCTGATTATATCCTCTATAACCCTCATTGTGCATTATTGTGTATTGGACAAAACAAACAACCAAATAAATAAATAAATGGATGGATGGATGAATAGAAAATAGATGGGTGGATTGATAGACAGACAGACAGACAGACAGACAGGCAGACAGAGGATATAGAGAGGACTGCTAAATGAGAAAGACAGAAGAGAGAGGTGATAGGTGGATGATGGATTAGATGGAGAAAGAGAAAGTGAGACAGATAGATGAGATGAATAGATGGATAGAGAAGATGGATATGATAGATAATTAGAGAGAGAAAGTGAGAGAGACAGATGAGATAGATAGAGGGATAGAGAGATGAGATGGATGGATGGATGGATGGATGGAGTCAAGGACAACCTATACCCATCCTTTTGTGCATACATCTGATAGTCAGGCACCAATTTTAATCAGTTTAAAAAAAGGAATGGAACAATTATGGAGGATCCGACTGGCTGCTTCCAAGAACAGGGCAGCTTGGCTCCTTCCAGCGCGCTAATGAGTTATGGATGTCCTAACCCCAAAAGTCTCCAAAGGTGACAACTTGAAGGCCGGCTGAGGAATTCTGGGAGTCGGAAGCCCACAAGCCTTCAAGTGCCCAACTTTGGAGTCTTCTCCTGGTCCTTCTCGTCCATTTTCACACGCCTCTTCTTCACCGCAGGCTTCGCAGCCAGACGAATTAACCATTGAGGAGCACGAAGTTTTGGAAGTGATCGAAGACGGGGATATGGAAGACTGGGTAAAGGTATCCATTCGCTTTCTCTTGTCTTTGGGGCATAGCGTGGTGGGCCGCTAGTTGTCTTTTAAAAAAATTATTATTATTATTTTCTCTGCTGCCTTTTGACGTGACCCTCTTTAACGCTGAGCGTGTTTGTCTCTTCCGCCTTTTGCAGGCCCGGAATAAGTCAGGCCACGTGGGCTACGTGCCGGAGAAATATTTGCAATTCCCGACCTCAAACAGCCTCCTGAGCATGTTGCAGTCCCTGGCAGCGTTAGACAGCCGCTCTCACACGTCCAGCAACTCCGCCGAAGCCGAGCTGGTTTCAGGAAGCCTTAATGGAGACTCCAGTGGTAAGAGCCCAGGGGGTGCGTTGGGGAGGCATCCTTGCTATTCCTGCACGCCCCAGATGGAACACACGGCGCAGTCTCAGCCAAACGGGGGGGGGGGGGGGGGGCTTCGAATGCCATTTCCAACCCAGCTTCATCTCCAATGACGAACGTTGCAGTGAAAGACGGCTGGACGACTTGGGGCCACTCACCAGGAGGCAGTGAGTTCTAGTTCAGCCTTAGCTAGGAAAGCCTGCTGGATGACTCTGGGCCAGTCACTAGGTGATGGTGAATTCTAGTTCAGCCTCAGACCTGAAAGCTGGCTAGGTTACTTTGCGCCAATCACCAGGAGACGGTGAATTCTAGTTCAAACTCAGACATGAAAGCCAGCTGGGTGATTTTGGTCCAATCACCAGGAGACAGTGAGTTCTAGTTCAGCCTTAGGCATGAAAGCCAACTGGGTGACTGGGCCATTCACTACGTGATGATGAATTCTAGTTCTGCCTCAGACATGAAAGCTGGCTAGGTTATTTTGGGCCAATCACCAGGAGATGGTGAGTTCTAGTCCCGCCTTAAGCATGAAAGCCAACTGGGTGACTTTTGGCCAATCATCAGGAGACTGGGAGTTCTAGTTCAGCCTTAGGTAGGAAAGCCACCTGGGTGACTCTGGGCCAATCACTATGGGATGATGAATTCTAGTTCTGCCTTAGACATACATGAAAGCTGGCTAGGTGACTTTGGGTCAAACCCCAGGAGACTGGGAGTTCTAGTTCTACCTCAGGCATGAAACCTGGTTGGGTGACTTTGGGCCAATCACCAGGAGGCAGTGAGTTCTAGTCCTGCCTCAGGCATGAAAGCCTGTGGGGTGACTTTGGGTCTAGTCACCAGGAGATGGTGAATTATAGTCCTGACTTAGACATGAAAGCCAACTAGATGACTTTGGGCCAAATCCCAGGAGACTGTGAGTTCTAGTTCTGCCTTAGGCATGAAAGCTGGCAGGGTGACTCTATAAATAGAGCCCACCTCACAGGATTGTTGTTGTGGTCTAGAGGTGGAGCTCTCACCTCACAATCGGGAGGCTGTGAGTTCAATCCTAGGTGGAGGCAGAAAATTCTCTCTCTGGGCACACTGAAAAGATATCTGCTGTATGAAACTCCACATTTATTTTATTTTATTTTTTGTTTTGTTTTTATTAATTTTGATTTTATTTCATTTCATTTCATCATTTCACTTCACTTCCGAGCCTTCGGAGAGTGACGGCATACAAATCTAATAAATTATTATTATTTTATTTATTTTATTTTATTATTTTATTTTATTATTTTATTTATTTTATTTATTTTATTTATTTTATTTATTTTATTTATTTTATTTATTTTATTTATTTTATTTATTTTATTTATTTTATTTATTTTATTTATTTTATTTATTTTATTTATTTTATTTATTTTATTTTATTTATTTATTTTATTTATTTTATTTATTTTATTTATTTTATTTATTTTATTTATTTTATTTATTTTATTATTTTATTTTTATTTTATTTTATTATTTTATATTTTATTTTATTTTATTTTATTTTATTATTTGCCGCCTAACTCACAACGGACTCCAGGTGGCATATTGGCGACAGGAATGGATCCGGCCAGTGAGCACTCTTAGGGGAGGGCATTAAATGAAGAGGAGCGCTCAGGGTCCCAAGACGCGCCCGCCAGCTGGGTTCCCAACCTGCCTAACGGATTCCTCGTCTCCGCTTTCCCTTCCAGCCTGTTTTGTAAAAGCACTTTACGATTACGAGGGTCAGACGGACGACGAGCTCTCCTTTCCGGAAGGTGCCATCATCCGCATCCTGAACAAAGAAAACCAGGATGACGACGGGTTCTGGGAAGGGGAATTCAACGGCCACGTCGGGGTTTTCCCTTCCGTCCTAGTCGAAGAACTGACCGCTTCCGAAAACGGAGAGATTGCGTGCATCGCTGAAGTTCAGGTATATTGGTGCCAATTCCTGGCATTGATTGATAGATATTATGTGCCATCTCATCACAGTTGTCAGTACTACGTACAAAACAGTTGGGTTTGCAATATATAAACAAGCTAACAATGAGTGTTTGTTTGTATTGAACTACTATAGCTTTAAGAGGTAGTGTTGCAAATTGCCACAAGGGGGAGCCAGAAAGCATGATTTTCTCTCTGCTCTCTCTGTTCATTTCTGCTGATTCACTGTGACTGCTGTAGTTTGATGATAGTTTGATGGATTTGTAAGCTGTAATCAGTATTGGGTTCCTACCTGGACGAGGCAGGAGAGGCGTTCCAGTGGTGAAAATGGAGTTGCGCACGCAGCTCTGGGTGACCGGCAGGTGAGATTTGGCTTTTGCGCATGCGCAGGAAGCAAAATCTTGCAGGAAAGCGCATGGGCGCGTGAGATTTTGGCAATTTTTTGTTTCTGATCATGCACGGAAGCAAAAAATCGCCAAAATCCCGCATGCCCACATGTCTTCTCGTGAGATTTTATTCCTGAGTATGCGCAGAATCAAATCTTGCATGACCGCCAGTCACCCAGAGCTGCGCACGCAACTGCATCAGTAGTGGAGGTAAGCATGTAAGGCTGTAATGTATGTCTGATATATAAGACAAAGACAGGCTTGTAATACAGTGTTCCCTCGATTTTCATGGGGGATGCGTTCCGAGACCGTCCGCGAAAGTCGAATTTCCGCGAAGTAGAGATGTGGAAGTAAATACACTATTTTTGGCTACGGACAGTATCACAAACCTTCCCTTAACACTTTAAACCCCTAAAGTGCAATTTCCCATTCCCTTAGAAACCATTTAGATCATTACTCACCATGTTTATTTATTAAAGTTTATTTTTAAAAAAATTATTAAAGGCAGATGAAAGTTTGGCGATGACATATGACGTCATTGGGCAGGAAAAACCGTGGTATAGGGGGAAAACCTGTGAAGTATTTTTTAATTAATATTTTTGAAAAACCGTGGTATAGCTGTTTTGTGAAGTTCGAACCCGCAAAAATCAAGGGAACACTGTATTGTTATTGTATTGAGAGATATTCAGTGATTCAAATGTGTATGACCGGACTGTTTAACCTGACTGTGCTGTTTGTAAAGTGAACACTGTTTTATACACTTCAATGTAGCTGGTTTGTATCACTGAATCATTATTCATATCTCTGGAATATCTGCTGGAATTCCATTTTTCTCTTGTACATGTCGCTCTGCACGCTCCTCAAAACAGCAGTCGATTCCTAGAGATCCCAGGGATCGATTTTCTCCCAGAGGCCCCGTGGCTCCTTCCGTGGCTGAGAAGAACCTCCTCCATTAACGGCCTCTTCTCTTGTCTCCCTGCAGGCCTTTCCCACTGCAAAGTCCCAAAACTCCCTGGCGCCGTTGCCCCTCTACGACCAGCCCCCCGTCAGCCCCTTCCCCAGCCCCGACAAAAGGGGAGCCCAGGGTTTCCCACGGTCTCCCTCGGCCAACGGTAAGATTTTTTTGGGGGGGGGGAATCTCTGGGTACCCTGAATCCAGTAATGGGGACTCAGTGGGGGTTGCAAGTTTAAGCACTATTTATTGAATAAATATTGGTTAGTTCTGGCCCAGCTCCTGCCCCAAGGAATGTGCAGGTGGATGTGGGGGAGACATCCACATGCTGCAGGCCTGTTTTGCTCCCAATGGAATCTGCTGACGAAGCCTCCTCTGACCAAAGAAGTGTGAGTGACAGGGAAGAAGGGAGTTTGGCAGACAGCCCAGGAGGAGATCAATGATCTGTATCATCCCTGGATTCTGAACAAGAATTAATGACACATCCACGCATGCGTAGAGTGATGCATAGGAGACAACAACTGAAGGATTATGACAAGAGAAAATGAGGCCACCTGTGGTTGGGTGGGGCTGTTGTAATTAGTGCTACAGATAAAAGTGCAGCCTGGTGATTTAGCCTCATGGCAGTTTATCTGATTCATTGTTTCGTCAAGATCGTGGTTTTTGTGCTGTTCAAGATTGTGTGTGGACTCTCTGGACTTTAGAATTGGACTCAATTTTCCCAGTTACTGGGTGAGCAATTGGATTGCATTTCACCTGTGCCTTGTGTAAACCAGAAAATCCCTTTGACATTTAAAAAGGGAGCTGTTTCTGTTTTTCTGTTTATAAAAACTTTTGGGTTTTCCTTTTATCGTGTGGTGTGTGTCTTCCTGGACTAATTATCCTGTAATTACGGACGGTTGAGACACGCCGGCAGAACAACTTAATAGTGTTGCTGATCCTGATTTCCCACGCTTCTGTCAGAGTTAATTTTGAATTTGCTTTGGAAGCGTGGAGGATACCAGGTACCAGACAGTTTCCTTAATAAAGGCACTACACCAGGTGTTCCTTCTTCAGAAGGCTTTTACTTCTTCTTAGTATCTAAACTATGAACTGTATACTACAGAGCTGGCCTTCTCCTGGTCCCGTCGACAAAACAATGTCGTCTGGCGGGCCCCAGAAGAAGAGCCTTCTCTGTGGCGGCCCCGACCCTCTGGAATCAACTCCCCCCAGAGATCAGGACTGCCCCCACCCTCCTTGCCTTTTGCAAATTACTGAAAACCCACCTATGCCACCAGGCTTGGGGGACATAACTGACCCTTAGCTGTTTAATTTATGTATGGTTTAATTGGATGGTATGACTGTTTTTTATAATAGGTTTTTTATATATTAGATTTGTGCTTTGTATTTTGTTGTGAGCCACTCCAAGTCTTCGGAGAGGGGCGGCATACAAGTCTAATAAATTATTATTATTATTATTATTATTATTATTATTATTATTATTATTATTATTATTATTATTATTATGTTACAGAGCACCTAACCAAACTATTACACTAGACCACTCTATCACAGACCAATCAATCAAACCAAACCACACCACACCACTGTCAGACCACACCTATTCAAAGGCGCATTGCAATACAGTGATCCCTCGATTATCGCGAGGGTTCCGTTCCAAGACCCCTCGCGATAATCGATTTTTCGCGATGTAGGGTTGCGGAAGTAAAAACACCATCTGCGCATGCGCACCCTTTTTCCATGGCCGCGCATGCGCAGATGGTGGAGTTTGCGTGGGCGGCGGGGAAACCCGGATCTTCGTCTGCTCGCTGCTGCCGCGGCCGCCCAGCAGCTGATCTGCTCGGCGGCAGCAGCGAGGAGCCGAAGATCCAGGTTTCCCCGCCGCCCACGCAAAGGGGAAAGCCCGATTCGGCTCCTCGCTGCTGCCGCCAAGCAGATCAGCTGCTGGGCGGCCGCGGCAGCAGCGAGCAGACGAAGATCTGGGTTTCCCCGCCGCCCACGCAAAGGGGAAACCCCGGCTCCTCGCTGATGCCCCCGCTCGCCCGCCCACCCGCCGCTTGTCCGCCCGCCGCTTGTCCGCCCGCCGCTACTGCCTCTCTCACCGCCGAGTCCTCCTGCAGCAGCGCTGGCGGCCACCGTTCCCTGTAAGCACCCGCCCGCCGCTTGTCCGCCGCCCGCCCGCTCGCCGCTACCCGCCTCTCTCACCGCCGAGTCCTCCTGCAGCAGCGCTGGCGGCCACCGTTCCCCGTAAGCACCCACACGCCCGCCACTCGCCCGCCCGCCCGCTCACTCGCCGCTACCGCCCCTCTCACCGCCGAGTCCAGCGCTGGCGCCCACCGTCCCCCGTAGGCACCCGCCCGCCCACCGCCCCCCCCCGAAAGACATGAGAGAGGGAGGAAGAGAGTGTGAGAGAGGAAGAAAGAGAGAGAGAAGAACGGAAGGAAGAGAGAGAGAAATGATAGAAAAAAAGACGTCATCGGGTGAGAAAAACCATGGTACAGTATAGCAAAAAAAACGGGGAGTATTTTTAATTTATTATTTTTTGAAAAATCGCGATATAGCGTTTCGCGAAACTTGAGGGATCACTGTATATACAAGTATCGACCAATCAGGTTGTAGAACAGATTGCCTCATTCTGCTGATGCACCATGACTCAGTATTCCTTCTACTTTACAGTAATTACAGCATTTCCACTGTACTCTGAATATTATCTCAGGTTTTAAATCCTAGCAGCTTCCTCCTCCTCTGATTCGGCTGTTGGAGTGGCCGACAGCCGACAGGCCACGACAAGTACAGTGGCGCCTCTACTTAAGAACTTAATTCATTCCGTGACCAGGTTCTTAAGTAGAAATGTTTTTAAGTAGAAGCAATTTTTCCCATAGGAATCAATGTAAAAGCAATGAATGTGTGCAAGCCCATTAGGAAAGAAATAAAAGCTCAGAATTTGGGTGAGAGGAGGAGGAGGAAGAGGAGGGGGACAGTCGCTGCTGAAGGAAGAAGGGGAGGGAGGGGAATCAAAAAAATCCAAAACTTTAAGGCTTAAAAAAAAAAGAGGGGATTCTGAGGCGGCGAGGAGCACGTGCCTCCCATACACCCGGCGCGAGGCTGACTCCTGTACACTGCGCCAGAGAGAGAAACCCAGGGGGAATGGCAGGAAACTGGCCGGGCCTTCGTGCCGCTTTCAAATTTCCTGGGAAATTTTTCCGGGCTCGGGTTCTTAAGTAGAAAATGGTTCTTAGGAAGAGGCAAAAAAATCCTGAACACCCGGTTCTTATCTAGAAAAGTTCTTAAGTGGAGGCCTTCTTAGGTAGAGGCACCACTGTACATCCACAACTCAGTCCCTCCATTTTGAAAAAATCTGTCCTTCAACTCCCAGAATCCCCCAGGCAGCGTGCCTTGCATCCCAGATTTCTTACAGCCGCTGAGCTTATGAAATGCTGTCGTCGGAAGCATTGTCGTTGTGGGCTTGGGGTTTAGGCGGGAAGTGTTTTTAATAGGAAAGTGAACACAAGAACAAATGGATGGATGAATAGAAAATAGATGGATGGATGGATTGATAGATAGACAGACAGAGAGTCAGACAGACAGACAGACAGAGGATATAGAGAGGACTGCTAAATGAGAAAGACAGAAGAGAGAGGTGATAGGTGGATGATGGATTAGATGGAGAAAGAGAAAGCGAGACAGATAGATGAGATGAATAGATGGATAGAGAAGATGGATATGATAGATAATTAGAGAGAAGAAAATGAGAGAGACAGATGAGATAGGTAGAGGGATAGAAAGAGAGATGAGAGGGATGGATGGAGGGATGGAGGGATGGATGGAGTCAAGGACAACCTATACCCATCCTTTTGTGCATACATCTGATAGTCAGGCACCCATTTTAATCAGTTTAAAAGAAGGAATGGAACAATTATGGAGTTCAAGGGGGCACAATCTGAAGTTAGTTGGGGGAAAGATCAAAAGCAACGTGAGGAAATATTATTTGACTGAAAGAGTAGTAGATCCTTGGAACAAACTTCCAGCAGACGTGGTTGGTAAATCCACAGTCACTGAATTTAAACATGCCTGGGATAAACATAGATCCATCCTAAGATAGAATACAGAAAATAGTAGAAGGGCAGACTAGATGGACCAGGAGGTCTTTTTCTGCCGTCAATCTTCTATGTTTCTATGTTTTTTTTTAAATTTTGTCCTTTTGTTGCAGTGTCAGAAAACAGCTTCACGTCGAATTCTCCGGGATTTTCCCAGCCGCCCCGACCCCTCCAGGAAAGCACTTCTTACGGCAAACTCAGACCGGTAAGTTTTAAGCGGGTTCCACAGAGCGGTTAGACATAAAAAGGGGAGGCTTGTTCCTACATCGCGGTTGCAGCTTTGCCGTGCTCGCTCCAGGCACAAACTGGGTTAGAACAGGGTTTAATTTCACCTGTCACAGGGGTGCTAATTTACACGGCCACCGGATTCTAATCCATCCTGCCCAACAATTTGCACGTCGCGTGAAACAAAACAAACGTTTAAAAGTTATGATACTTCTATAATGACTTATCAAGCCCATGTAAATTAGAGGTGGTGATCGGCTTAATTGAGCCCGAAATTTATGTTGTTAAGTGAGAAATTTTGTTCATTGAGTTTTGGCCCATTTTACGACTTTTCTTGCCACGTTTGTTAAGTGAATCATTAATGCTGGAAAAATTTGAAACGGCCTAAAATTGCGATTCCCTTTTGAAAGCAAGGATTCAGATATTTCCCTTCGGCTACTACTGTATTTTTTTTTAATTTATTTATTGTTTTCCAAAAAAAGAAAAGAAAAGAAAATATTTCTCACCTGTTTTGTTCTGATTTTACAGATCTTAATCCATTTCTATTACCTTTTAGATACATCATTCATTTCTTTATATACTTTGTTAAATTATATACATTCAAATATAAATATTGTTAAGTAGAGTTTGTTACTTTGTTCTGTACAAAGTTGAATGTGCACAGCAGCAGTTGAAATTGATTGTCAATCGGTGTTGCTCCGTAAATGGACAGTTGGATTTCACAGAAGTTTGATTTACTTGGAATTATATTGTCTTGTTTAAGTGTTCCCTTTATTTTTTTGAGTAATACATATATATATACAGTACAGTACAGTATATACACCTTAAAACATATCAATAACATACATAGTTATACATTTTTATCCAGTTGATCATGAATCAATATCCTTAGTTCTAAGTTGCTTCTCTCCTTGTTTAGTTTCCACCCATTGCTTCTTGTTCCATCTTCAGGTGCTTTGGAGAATAGCTTGACTCCCTCTTCTTTGTGGCAGCCCCTGAGATATTGGAAGATGCTATCATGTCTCCCCTGGTTCTTCTTTTCATTCAACTAGCCATATCCAGCAACCATTCGTCATAGGTTTTAGCGTCCAGTCCCCTAATCCTCTTTGTGGCTCTTCTCTTTTTCTAGAGTCTCCACATCCTTTTTGCATCGTACATACTAACTTGACCAGTTGTTGTTTTCCCTCATGGTGGTCTCTCTGATTGGTTTCAGGTGCGAGCCGCCCCACCGCCCCCCACACAACACCGCCGCCCGCCGGAGAAGATCGAAGATGTGGAAATCACCTTGGTGTGACCACGCTCACCCGGAGACCCCCCATGCCCCCCACCCCGACCCGGGCTGGGACACAGGCCAAAGCCGTCCGTCCACTGCCCTTGTAAAAGGCACGTGGGGTTTGACCGAGGAGACTTGTTTGGAGAGCTCGAGGTTAAAACAGGAAGATCTTCCCAGGAACACTGGTGTGTCCATAGGTCCTCCTTCCCCACACTTCCTATCGGATATATTTGTGCCTTTTTAGGTTTTTTGCCGTCGGGGGAAGGGGGGGCTCAACTTCTCGGTCCACCTTTGTAGCACAACGCAAGCAGCCATGTCTTTTCCGGCAGGAGATCCGCGCGTTTTGGGTGTGTATGTGTGTGTGAGCGTGTGTGTGTGTGTTTCTTTTTTACGGGGTGCGCCAAAGCTACACACGGCCATTAGACAACCGTATCCTGGCCACCACGTTTGTGGAAACCCAGCCTATTCGCATCCTGGTTTAATTCATCCTTTCCCGCTACTTGGTGACTTCCGGAACGTGGTAGAACCACAATGGTCACCCACCCCCACTTCACTCCGTGCATCCAGATGGGTTTTGCCAAGCCGGGATTGCCGCGCTCAACATCTGGAAGACTTGGACCATTGACTTCCTCGGCCCGGCCACCAATTCCCAAAGAGCATTGTGCGCCTTTCCGCATAGGTAGCGCCACCTGCTCCAAATCATGACGTATATAAATATATCTATTTATATATGTGTCCACCATGTGCATTACGGCAGAATCTTACTGTTGTCATAGGAATGTATTTGAAACCTTTCTTTTCTCTTTCTTCCTTTCTTCCTTCCTTTCTTTCTTTCTGCAAGAGCAGGACGAGTCTCGAGTCTCAAGAGAGATATAAAATATTGGCGGGCAGGGGGCGGAATGTCCCTCTTTCAGAAGGCGGAGGGGTCAACTTGGTTTTGATGTTACTTTTGGACTGAGGTTTTAGGCAGTGGGCAGTCGGCGATTTCCCCAGAGGAAATTGAAATAAGCAGGATTGGCCATTGGTTTCCTTTTGAAACTCTTTCCCTCCCATGCTTTCCCCTTCCTTCCTTCCTTCTTCCCTTTATCCTTCCCTTCCTATTCTTGCTCCTCCTCTCTCTCCTTCCTCCCCTCCTTTCTCCTCCCTCCCTTCCTTCTCTTCCCCTCCCTCCGTCTCTCCCTTCATTCCTGTTCTTTCTTCTATTCTCCCTCCCTCCCCCCATGTCATTCCCTTTCCTATTCTCCCTCCCTCCCTTCTTTTCCCCTTCTTCCCTAACTCCCTTCTCTCCTGTCCTGCCTCCCCCACTTTTCTGGATGCCCGGGTACGCAGGGCATCTAGCAGACGTGAATGGTTGGCTAAGAGGAGAGCCTCTCAGGAGTAGTGTTGTGGGCGATTGGGTCCTTCCCTTCCCTCTTCCCTTCCCTCTAACCATAACTTCAACCATAATTACAATCTCCCCTCTAACCATCCTCCCTCCCTCCTGCTCCCCCAATCACATCTTCCCCTATGATTGCTTTCGGATTTCTAGGTCCTCCCCCCCACCCCACCCCCAGGACACATTCGCAATGTATCTAAAGGCCTGACGACTTCTGTCTATAAGCCAAGGAGGCTGAACGTTCCTCCTGCTGACCGGTGGTCTCTGGACCTGGGCGCCCATCTCCGTGTGACCCTCCTCAGGGCCACCTCCAGCCCTAGGAATTCAAGCCGGAGGTGGTCATTGGCTCCTCCTTTTCTCTGACCCTTGCATTGCCCGGAGATTTCACATCTCTTTGATGGAGCCATCGCTGGATTTGATAGGTTCAACCTCATTTCTCTCCAGAGAGATTTTTGCAGGATTCCCAGTGAAAATGGACGAAGGTTTCTTGGGTTGGGAAGGGAAAGGACGTTGTTATCCCATCAGCCAGGTGTGTGCGTGGTCCTGGTGGGGGGCGTTTCCATCTTATCACTCAAATCTTCACGGCTCTTCTCCTGGGGTCCAACCTTTCCAAGGTCTCCCAGCCGTCCTGGTCAACTTCAGGTCTCTAAAGTCAGCTGGCACCTTTCCAACCTCTGGGGCTGTTGTTCCCCTCCCCCCCCAAAGAGAACCACGTCAACTTGGAATAAAAGATCGTTTCGATCCTGAGTTAAAGCTGTTGGGAAGAAACAAGTGTGTTTTGTACACAGTAGGTAGGGAAGACCCCCCCCCCCAAAAAAAAGAGGATTTCCCCTTTTTCGAAACGTTGGTTTCCGGCCAGGTCCCAAGGAAACGAACCCAGAGGTCATCCAAACGTCCTTATTCAATCCCTGCCCCCAAAGTCCGGGCCAAGATGATCCGATTTGGAGCCTATCAGACTGGGAGAGACAGAGGAGGAGGAGGAGGAGGAGAGGACCCGGTTAGATGGTGGTAGGGGCACCGCAAGAAGACCCAGAGAGTTCCGGGTTCAGGAGATGCTCTTGAAGACAACCAATGTCGGGCCCGCCCTCCGTTCCAAAGCCCTTCCCTGCTTTCAGGGAGAGAATGTATGAACTCAATCTGCACAACGTGTCCCGAGTTTTGCCTGTTAGTAAGATTATCACAAAAAGCTCTTCGGTCTCCCACTTTCTCTCCCCCCCCCCCCAATTCCTTGGCTTTTGTTGTGTGGAAGAGCTGCGTCTGAAACTTTGCACAGATAATCTTGGCTGGGTTTATCCAGGGGAACTCCCCTCCCCTTTCCCTCCCCTCTCCTTCTCTTCCTCTCCTCCCCTTCTCTCTTCTCTTCCCCCCCATCTCCTCCCCTCCCTTTCCGTCGTCTTCTCTTTTCCTCCCATCTCTTTCCCTCCCATCTCCTCTTCCTCACCTCCCTTGTCTCCTTCCTCTCTTCCCATCTCCTTCTCTTCCTCCCCTCCTTCCGTCTCCTTCTCTTCCTCTCCTTCCTTGTCTCCTTCTCCCCTTCTTCTCTCCCCCCATCTTCTTCCCTCCCCTTTTCCTCCCATCTCCTTCTCTTCCTCCCCTTCTGTCTCCTTCTCTCCTTCTTCTCTCCCCCCATCTTCTTCCCTCCCCTTTTCCTCCCATCTCCTCCTCTTCCTCTCCTTCCTTGTCTCCTTCTCCCCTTCCTCCCCTTCCTCCCCTCCCGTCTCCTTCCCTTCCTTTCTCTCCTCCCGTCTCCTTCTCTTCCTTCCTCTCCTCGCCTGTCTCCTCCCCTTCCTCTCCTCCCATCTCTTTCTCTTCCCCCTCTCTCCTCCCCTCCCTCTCCACTCCTCCCATCCTTCCCCCCTCCCTCTCCTTTCTTTTCTTTGGGGAGGGGGCCAACCTTTGTTTCATTTGGCCTCCGTCAAGGCCAAGCCAAGCTAAGGCCAAGCCGATTCCTCTGCAGCAGGGCCAGTATTTGGCAGAGTCCTGTAAAGGGGTTTTTTGGCGGCGGTGCGGGGGGGGGGAATTGGTGGGTCTGGCGTGTGGGTGGGTGGGAGGCGTGCATTTTTTTTTGTGTGCTGTTGATCTGTCCAGATCTTTAAGTGTTTATATTCGACTTCTTTAAAAATTTTCTTTTAATCTCCCTTTTTCCCCTAAGTGGGAAAGAAAACAACAAAACTTCAAATTGCAAACATTTTAAAACCTTCTCGTGAAAAACAGAGTCGTGTTGCCAACAATAATACTCTTCCCATGTTCCAAGAAGTTGGCCAGTTGTTCTGCATAATTTTTTAAAACTTTTCAATCGGTTTCCGTCGTTGCAGTTAATCTCCGATTCTCCCCGATTCAGAAAAGCGGTTATTTAAATGAAAGTTCCTTAGTTGTTCTGTTTTTTTTTTAAAAAAAAGACTATTTCCTGTAAGAGCTGCTAATTTTTATTTTTTAAAAAAGGGTTGTAAAATAAGCCTCCTTTTTAAACTTCGTAGAAGGGCATGCCAATCAAAACATATCACCCATGTACAGTGTCAATAAACAGGAAGCAGCTCCCCCATGCTTTCTTTATATTGGCTGTGTAACTTTGTATTTATTATGTATAAAATGTTGAATAATAAAAAAAAGTGGCTTTAAATCATCAGGTATTGCATAATACATCGTAAGCGTGGTCATCTTTGCAAGTTTTTTTTTCCCCCACCTCCAGGAGGACGTCTGGGTGGGATTTCATTTCTCTGTGTTTATTTATTCCTTCGTTTATTTCGGGGGGGGGGGGGTTGTTGTTTATGTTTGTTTGTTTATTTAGATTTGTATGCCGCCCCTCTCCGCAGACTCGGGGCGGCTCACAACAAAGTGAAAAACAATTTACAACAAATCTAAATTTCTGCTAAAAACATTTAAAAAACCCCATTTTCTAAACACACATACATACACACATACCATTCATAAATTGTATATGCCCAGGGGAGATGTCTCAGGTGGGTTTTAAGGAGCTTACGAAAGGCAAGGAGAGTAGGGGCAGTTCTAATCTCCGGGGGGAGTTGGTTCCAGAGGGCCGGGGCCGCCACAGAGAAGGCTCTTCCCCTGGGGCCCGCCAACCGACATTGTTTAGTTGACGGGACCCGGAGAAGGCCCACTCTGTGGGACCTAATCGGTCGCTGGGATTCGTGCGGCAACAGGCGGTCTCGCAGATATTCTGGTCCAGTGCCATGAAGGGCTTTAAAGGTCATAACCAACACTTTGAATTGTGACCGGAAGTTGATCGGCAACCAATGCAGACTGCGGAGTGTTGGTGAAACATGGGCATACCTAGGTAGGCCCATGACTGCTCTCGCAGCTGCATTCTGCAGGATCTTAAGTTTCCGAACGCTTTTCAAAGGTAGCCCCATGTAGAGAGCATTACAGTAGTCGAACCTCGAGGTGATGAGGGTGTCTCCAAGCATGGCCACCTTAAGGCTTGTGGACCTCAACTCCCAGAATTCCTCAGCCGCTGTAAGTTCAAGTGGTCACTAAACAAATGGCTGTAAGTCAAAGCTATTATTATTATTATTATCATCATTATTATCAGTATTATTATTATTATTATTATTATTAATTAGATTTGTATGCCGCCCCTCTCCATAGACTCAGGGCGGCTCACAACAATAATAAAACAATGTATAACAAATCTAATAATTAAAAGTCACTAAAAACCCCTTATTAAAAAGCAAAACATACACACAAACATACCATGCATAAACTGTATAGGCCTGGGGGAGAGGTCTCAATTCCCCCATGCCTGACTGCAGAGGTGGGTTTTAAGGAGTTTACGAAAGGCAAGGAGGGTGGGGACAATTCTAATCTCCGGGGGGAGTTGGTTCCAGAGGGTCAGGGCCGCCACAGAGAAGGCTCTTCCCCTGAGTCTCGCCAAATAATAATAAAAGTAATAATAGTAATATTAATAATATGTTCCATGATGCTGTTGCACAGATGATCAACAGGAACTTGTGCCAGAACTACCATCTACCAGTGGCAAAGAACTGGTGGGATCATAAGCCCGAAAAAGTGGTCGAAAATGAGCAAGCAAAACTACTGTGGGACTTGCGACTTCAGACTGACCGAATCCTGAAGCATAACACACCAGACATCCTGATTGTGGAGAAAAAGAAAGTATGGATCATCGACATCGCAATCCCAGAAGACAGCAGAATTGAGGAGAAGCAGCTAGAGAAATTAGTGAAATACGAAGATCTAAAAATCGAGCTGCAATGACTCTGGCATAAGCCCGTGAAAGTGGTCCCAGTGGTACTTGGCATGCTGGGCGCAGGGCCAAAGGTTCTCAGCGGACATTTGAAAACCATCGGAATTGACAAAATCTCCATCTGTCAATTGCAAAAGGCCGCTTTACTGGGATCGGCAAACATAATTCGCCGCTACATCACGCAGTCCTAGGTGCTTGGGAAGCGCCCGACTGGTGATGAAATACGAAATCCAGCATAGTGATCTCGTTTGCTGTGTTGTACTGACAACAACAACAATAATAATAATAATAATAATAATAATAATATAGAAGAATTGGTGGAATCATAAACTTGAGAAAGTAGGAAAGTAGTTGAAAAAAATACATGCCAAAGTACTGTGGGACTTTTAAATTCAAAATGACATGGTTTTGGAACTCAATACACCAGACCTCATGATTGTGGAAGAAAAAAAAGTGTGGATCCCTGATGTGGGCCTACCAGGTGACGGTCGAATTGATGCAAACAACAAGAAAAATTGTAGCCGATATCAGGATCTTAAAATCGAACTACGACGACTGGCATCAACCAGTACAGGTGGTCCTGGTGGTAATCGGCACATTGGGTGCTCTGCCAAAAGACCTCAGGTGGCATTTGAAAACAATAAACTTAGACAAAACCACAATCTGTCAATTGCAAAAGGCCACCGTAGCTGGATCTGCATGCATCATACAAAAATAAATCACACAATCCTAGATGCTTGGGAAGTGTTCGACTTGTGATGTTGTGATATGAAATCCAGCATGTCAATCTCGTTTGCTGTGTATTACTGTTTTTTGTGAATGATGATGATGATGATTTGCAGAGAGTTGGAAGTCCCACCTGTCTCCAAAATTGCCTGTTTTGAGAAACACCAAATGTAAAGATTATGCAAACTTCAGGATTCTGCAACACTCGAGTGGACGATACCGATACCAAACAGAGGCAAAACTCCTTCAGTCAGAACAAATTTCCTATCTCAGCCTTGATCAGCTTCCTATCAGATTGTCACAGAAAGCCACCTGTCACTCAAAAACACGCAAACACAAGAGCCAAATATTACTCGAAAGCCCTGGACTGACAACTTAACCTGGTTACTTTCTTTGTCCGCTAACTTGAAATATTAGATTTGTCTGGACTTTAATTCAGTTCCTGCTCAGTTTCCATTATTTAATTTGTCTTGGTTGCAGAAATTGAAGCGATTCTTGAAGATGATATTTTATTTCTACACACACACACACACACACAAAACTTAACTGCCCAGTCTAGATTGATTTCTTATAAAACCAGGAGCTAATGTGATTTATACAAGGGTCGCCCAGAACATAATGCGAACCAACTGTGCCCTCCTGTGGCCACAACTACAAATCGGTGGGGGTTTTTTTAAATATCTTTTGTCAGCATCAAGATGTTTTAGTTGGACGGGTCAGCTGTAGAAAGATATTTCAGCTGGTGGTCAGTAAGCAGTAACATTATTAGCAATAGAATAGAATTCTTTATTGGCCAAGTGTGATTGGACACACAAGGAATTTGTCTTTGGTGCAGATGTTCTCAGTGTGCATAAAAGAAAAGAGACATTTCTCAAAAATCAGGAGGTACAATTCAATGATTGTCATAGGAGTCAAATAAGCAATGAAGAAAAAAGTATTAATACATATCTTAAGGATGCAAGCAACAGGTTACAGTCATGTAGTCATAAGTGGAAGTAAATGGGTGATAGGAATGATGAGAAAAAACTAGTATAAATAGAAGTGCAAACTTGGTAAATACAGTATATTCTAGAGTTGTTAACTTCTAGAGTTGTTAACCTGATCCTACGCAGCTTCTGCTCAGGCAATCTCACACTACTCACAAGAGCCTACAAAACGTTTGCCAGACCCATCCTAGACTACTGCTCATCTGTCTGGAACCCATACCACATCTCAGACATCAACACCCTTGAAAATGTCCAAAGATATTTCACCAGAAGAGCCCTTCACTCCCCCACTCGAAACAGAATATCCTACGAAAATAGACTAACAATCCCGGGCCTAGAAAGCCTAGAACTACGGCGCCTAAAACACGATTTGAGTATTGCCCACAAGATCATATGCTGCAACGTCCTACCGGTCAATGACTACTTCAGCTTCAACCGCAACAACACAAGAGCACGCAACAGATTCAAACTTAATACGAACCGCTCCAAACTTGACTGTAAAAAATATGATTTCAACAATCGAGTTATCGAAGCGTGGAACTCATTGCCGGACTCAATTGTGTCAACCCCTAACCCCCAACATTTCTCCCTTAGACTCTCCACGATTGACCTCTCCAGGTTCCTAAGAGGCCAGTAAGGGGCGTACATAAGTGCACTGGTGTGCCTATCGTCCCCTGTCCAATTGTCTTTCCTTTCTCTCACTTATCATATATATTCTCTTCCTTTCATATATCCTCTCCTCTAAGTTCACTTTTACCCTTATATATATTACTACATGTCTATTTTTCTTCCTATGTATTTGTGTATTGGACAAATGAATAATTAAAAATAAATAAATAAAACTTATGGACGCCCCTTACTGACCTCTTAGGAATCTGGAGAGGTCAACCGTGGACAGTCTAAGGGGAAAATGTTGGGGGTTAGGGGATGACACTACGGAGTCCGGTAATGAGTTCCAGGCTTCGACAATCCGATTGGTAAATTCGTATTTTTTACAGTCAAGTTTGGAGCGGTTCATATTGAGCTTGAATCTGTTGTGTGCTCTTGTGTTGTTGTGGTTGAAGCCGAAGTAGTCGCCGACAGGTAGGACGTTGCAGCATATGATCTTGTGGGATGTTGAGAAAAAACTACTAGTAATGATTGTGATGGTTGTTCACTTTCAATATTGTTACTATTGTTTGTTATCTCCCCGCCCAATTAAAACTATTTTCATCAGCCTACATCCCCCCCCCCCCAAAAAAAACCCCCAACCTGGAACGCCCCTCTAAACAGCTCGGCCAATGTGAAGCCGCAAAGAATCTCCCGCTCCTCCCCCGCGCCAGCGTCAACTATACTTCCCAGCATGGCTCGCGCTCCACGTGATGCCAGCTGGCCAATGACGAGCGGCAGGACAGCCCTATACTCCTCTACGCCGGCGGAAATTGCCTCTTTTTTCCGCCAGAGCGGCGCGGCTCAAGATGGCGGTGCAGATCTCCAAGAAGCGAAAGGTGAGGCTCTTCGGGGAGGACTTTAGGTTGGGGCGGCGGGGGAAGAAATATAGGCCGGAGTAAGCGCAGCGGGTCGAGCGGCGGGACGGAGCCGGTTAGGTGGGCCGCTACGACGGCGGGACTCACGGATGGGGCTGGATTGAGGTTGGGGGGGGGGGGTGATGCTCCATCTCTCCGCGGCTCCGGCCCGAATCCTAATTGGGTCTGGCTAGGCCGCGAAGGCAGCGAGTCCGAGGCTAGACGGACCGGCCGGGACCGGAAGCTGCCCGACAGCTTAAAACTACATACTGTACTGTATATATTAGCATGCGTTTATGCCTAAGTATTACTCTATGAATGCAGCATGGGACGTATTTTCCTCCACAGCAGCCCTGCTGGGTAGGTTGTGGTTTGCTAGAGAGTGGCTGAATCTGGATTTGAACTGGCTTCTCAACAACAGCCTTGGGGGGGGGGGGATAGGCTGGGGGAATTCTGGGAGTTGGAGTCCACACGCCTTCAAAACGTTGCCAAGTTTAAAAATACATTGCTTTAGGAATTATAGTCAGTTTCTCTCGTCCCCCTCTTCACAGCCCTGAGAAATGGGGCTAGACCAGGGGCAGGCAAAGTTGGTTCTGTTAAGGAGTGTGCAGAGTAATCTCTGAGTAGTCAAAGATACAGAGAAGAAACGTGGAGGTGTAGCTGATATCCAGTTGATAGGCCAGAGATTCATGTTATAATTCAGTAATACAATCCAGATACATTAAGTATATAAAATCTTACTTACTTTGGCAAATATCTAGAACAGCCCTAGTCACACACAATTAAATCAGTCAATACATATACAATATTTGTTCAGCTTACAAATACATAAACCTTCATTTTAGTCACAAAGACAAAACAGAAATAGTAGAGAGAGAGAATCACGCTTCCCTAGTTCTTAAAGCAATTATGTTCTAATAATGTAAGCATACATTGTTGGTTTATTTTACATATTATTATTATTTATTTGTATGCTGCCCTTCTCCAAAGACTAACCCAACTAGTTGTGTACTAACAGGCTCTTCTATGGCATGTGGACTTCAACTCCCAGAATTCCTGAGCTTCGCATGATTAGCTCAGGAATTCTGGGAGTTGAGGTCTACAAGTCATAGAAGAGCCAACTTTGCCTACTCCTGGGCTAGGTTAAGAGTGCCAGGATGGGACCATCTGTAGCTGAAGGGAGGACTCAAACCTGCCTCTCTCCAGTGTCAGACCAGCATTTAACTCCTCTATCTGTGATTAGACTGCTGGCCTGGCATTGGAGTGACCAAGGGAGGAAGTGGGACTCTGCCTTAAATGATGGGTAGTTGGCATGCTCTGCTCCTGTGTATGGTTGTCTCAGTGTTGATTGCCTGACCAGGGAGATGTCCGAAACAATTGTAAGTCAAACTAATGCAATCCTAAATGTCATTAACAGGGAGAGAATCTAGGACTAGGAAGGTACTAATACCACTCTATAAAGCCTTAGTAAGATCACAGCTAGGGTGCTGCATCCAGTTTTGGTCACCACACTACAGAAAAGACACTGAAACTCTAGAGAAAGTGTAGAAGACAGCAACCAGGATGATAAACGAAGTGGAAACTAAAACATACGAAGAACGGTTGCAGGAACTGGGCATCGCTAGTCTACTGAAGGGAAGGACCAGGAGAGACATGATAGCAGTCTTCCAATATTTGAGGGACTGCCACAGAGAAGAGGAAGGTGGTCAAGCTATTTTCCAAAGCACCCAAAGGCCAGACAAGGAATCACAGATAGAAATTGATCAACCTGGAAATAAGGAGGAACTTTCTGACAGTGAGAGCGATCAACCAGTGGAACAGAAGTTGCTTGCGGAGGTTGTAAGCGCTCTAACTAACACTTGAGACTTTTGAAGGGAGACTGGAATGCCATTTGCCCAAAATGGTGTAGGGACTCCTGGTTAAGGGTGGGGTGGGGTTGGACTAGATGACCTACAAGGTCCCTTCCAACTTTAATAAATAAATGAATATACTTGTACTTGAATGGATCTTGGCGGCTCCCATAAGCATGACTCTCCCATTTCCAAGGTAGCAGGTTGCACTTAGGGCAGTGCTGTTGGGGGCTGCATTGCTTTGTGTATCTCACCCTTTTTGTGTTTTCTTCCCAGTTCGTGGCCGATGGCATCTTCAAAGCCGAACTGAACGAGTTTTTAACCCGGGAGCTGGCTGAAGATGGCTACTCTGGGGTGGAGGTCCGTGTCACCCCAACCAGGACCGAAATCATCATCCTTGCTACCAGGTCATTTGTGTGGTCATGCTCTCATGTGGTTGCCAAAAATATATCCGAAATGCTGAGGATTAGTTCTTCCCCTAGTTGTGGGAAGAGGCGTCTAGGAGCAGCTGCTGCCTTCATTCTTATGCTTGTTATTAATCTATTATTATTATTATTATTATTATTATTATTATTATTATTATTATTAATTAGATTTGTATGCCGCCCCTCTCCGAAGACTCGGGGCGGCTCACAACTAATAAAAACAATATAATAGTGGAACAAATCTAATATTAAAAAACATATAAAATCTTATCATTATTTAAAAAACCAAACAGCACATTCATACCAAACATAAATCAAAGTATAAAAAAGCCTGGGGGAAAGGTATCTCAACTCCCCCATGCCTGGTGGTATAAGTGAGTCTTGAGTAGTTTACGAAAGACAAGGAGGGTGGGGGCAGTTCTACTGTCCGGGGGGGGGTTGGTTCCAGAGGGCTGGGGCCGCCACAGAGAAGGCTCTTCCTCTGGGGCCCGCCAAACCACATTGTTTAGTCGATGGGACCCGGAGAAGGCCAACTCTGTGGGACCTTATTGGTCGCTGGGATTCGTGCAGTAGCAGGCGGTTCCGGAGGTACTCTATTCCAATGCCATGTAGGGCTTTAAAGGTCATGACCAACACTTTGAATTGTGACCGGAAACTGATCGGCAACCAATGCAGGCCACGGAGTGTTGAAGAAACGTGGGCGAATCTTGGAAGCCCCACGATGGCTCTCGCGCCTGCGTTCTGCACGATCTGAAGTTGGGAAGGCCCTACTTGGAGGTGTAGATAGGACTCTGTCCCACACCATACAGGAGGGGCAAATTTATTCTGAAGTAAGTAGTCTTAAATATAACCCACTCCGAACTATACAAGGCTGGGTAAAGTTATTAGATGGGCAAGTCTAGAGGAAACCATCTACCTATATTGAAACCTTATTTTTGAGTTTGTGAACTAACAACATTTATTAAAAGTTGCAAGTTATCAGCTCCCAAAAATGTCTGTCTTATAATAACATTTTACTCAGAAAAGGTGCTACTGGAAACAAACTTCTTTGCCACTGTAGACTTACCATCAGTCTCTGCCTGCCACGGCTGGTCTTCACTAAGTCAATTGCAGTAGTCCAGACATGAGATGCCAAGGATACAGGTGTCTGTGCAAGGCTACTTTATCCCAAAAAGTTTGCAACTGGTACACAAAAGGTTGTTTTAGAAGGTTGTCTTGAGCCACAGGGGAGAAAATTCAAAAGCAAACCCTTCAATTTCCATCCAGAAGTTGGCAACCAATGCATATATTTTAATGCAGACGTCCTATGATCCTTCTCCCTGCAATATTTGGTAGCTGAGCTGGTGTGTTGTTTTCTTTACTACTGGTAGTTGCTACTCTTGAACAGTCTTGATGGATCACCCATAGAGGTGTTTATAGGAGTCTATAAGCACTCAAACTTAGGTGGACGGACAGACAGATGGATGTAGGTAGATAAATATATTGGATGGATGGATGGATGGATATAGGCTAGGGATCCCCAACTTGGCAACTGTTTTATATACTGTACTGTTTTATTACTGTTGTTAGCCGCCCCGAGTCTGCGGAGAGGGGCGGCATACAAATCCAATAAATAAATAAACTTTAAGACCTCTGGACTTCAATATCCAGAATTCTCTAGATAGACAGCTGGCTGGAGAATTATGGGAGTTAAAGTCCTCAAGTCTTAAAAGTTGCCAGATTTGAAGATCTCTGATATAGACCTTCACTTACGACTGGTCAGTGACTGTTTAAATTACAAATGACCCTCCCCACAGAGGTTCCAAAATTTGGATGGCTGTATCCTCCCCTCCCCCCTTCCTTTTGTTCAGCAATCCTGTGACTATATTTTAGATGAACGCCCAGCCTGTATATTCAACTGTTATCAACATCCTGCAGTCACATAAATGTACTGTGATTTTTGCTGAAAAACCAGTATTTGGGTTTGGGGCAGAAACGCTCCATAATGAACAATGGGCTAGCTTAACGGGCGCTGGAAAAGTCATCGTTTTGGGTCAGTCAAGTGAGTTAAGTTTACAATCAAGGGAAACGGATATGAAATAGGTAGCTGTGGTCAGATAATATAAGTACAGCCTAGTTTTAGACGTACGCAGGTTGTTGGAACTGAGCAGAAGAAATGATTTTTGTCAGAAAAAGTTGGATGGAGTCAGATAATTATATTCCAGTAAGCGGTGAAATGTAGGCTTGGTTTAAAAAAAAATACAAGAACATTTTCAGAGTTTTTGTTCTGGTGGAATTGACCCCCTACCAATCTTTGCCTTTTTCCATTTCAGAACTCAGAACGTCCTGGGAGAGAAAGGACGCCGGATTCGTGAGTTGACAGCCGTGGTCCAGAAGCGATTTGGCTTCCCAGAGGCCAGTGTGGAGGTAACGGAGGCCCCTGTGCTGGCTGGAGCATTCTGGGAGTTGAAGTCCACCCATCTTAAAACTTGACGAATGTGAAAAGCTCTGCCTTAGCGCTTATCTTCCCTTCAGTGACGATAATAATAATAATTTATTAGATTTGTATGCTGCCCCTCTCCGAAGACTATATAATAGATACAAATCTAATATTAAAAAAAAGTAGATATAAAACCCCAACAATTAAAACCATACAACACATGCATACCAAACATAAAATATAAAAGCCTGGGGGAGGTGTCTCAGTTCCCCCATGCCTGGCGATATAGGTGGGTCTTGAGTAATTTGCGAAAGACGAGGGTGGGGGCCATTCTAACCTCCGGGGGGGAGTTGATTCCAGAGGGCCAGGGCCGCCACAGAGAAGGCTCTTCCCCTGGGGCCCGCCAAACGACATTGTTTGGTCGACGGGACCCGGAGAAGGCCAGCTCTGTGGGACCTAATCGGCCGCTGGGATTCGTGCGGTAGAAGGCGGTTCCGGAGATATTCTGGTCCACTGCCATGTAGGGCTTTAGATAAAATGACTTTAGATACAAGATACAATGACAAATCAAAAATGGGCACCCTCTTGCTTGGAGCCAACAGGCTGGAGTCACATTCTGTGGTCCTATTGCTAATGAACTCTGACAAGGGTGCCCTATTGAATAGAATGGAATTGTTTATTGGCCAAGTGTGATTGGACCCACAATGAATTTGTCGTTGGTGCAGATGCTCTCAGGGTACATAAAAGAAAAAAAATCATTTGTCAAGAATCATGAGGTACATTTAATGATGGTCATAGGGGTCAAATAAGCAATGAAGAAACAATCCATATTAATAAAAATCTTAGGATACAAGCAACAAGTGACAGTCATATAGTCCTAAGTGGGAGGAGATGGAATGATGAGAAAAACTAGTAGAATAGAAGTGCAGATTTAGTAAAAAGTCTGACAGTGTTGAGGGAATTATTTGTTTAGTAGAGTGATGGTGTTTGGGGGAAAACTGTTCTTGTGTCTAGTTGTCTTGGTGTGCGGTTGTCTCTTCTGAGAAGGAACAGGCAGGAGTTTTCCTTAATGTGAATTTAAAAGCCACTAGCAATTCAGTGGTGGCTGTTTATGGGCTGTTTTCCGGTAGTCCACAATGACCACAATTGAGCCCAACATTTCTTTTCCTAAATGAGACATTTGTAAGTAAGTTTTGCCCCACTTTATGACCTCTTGCCACAGTTGTTAAATGAATCCCTGCAGTTAGGTTAGTAGCACGGTTGTTAAGTGAATCTGGCTGCCCCATTGACGTTAAAGTGAACGTGGGAAGCCACATTCACTTAACAACCTGGTTACTAACTTAACAACTGCAGGGATTCGCTTAAAGATGGCAAAATGGAGCAAAATTCTCTTTAACCACTGTCTTGCTTACCGTTTCTGGTCAAAAATGTAGAAAGTGGCTATTGGCCATTCTTTTCAGTGCTATTGCAACAAAGAACAACCAGACAATGGTCATAAAATAAGAACTACCTGTTTTTTCCCAAGGTGGGGGAGTAAATTATTTCCACTAACGAAAAAAGGAGTTTTTAACAGAGATTTGTTAACTCCTCCTGCTGCTAATCACTATGACTGCAACTTTCTGGCTTGTATCTTTATGATTTATATTGAGTGATTACTAATATGATTTTATTGCTTATTTGTACCCGGATTATCATTAAGTGTTATACCTTATGATTCTTGATAAACATATCATTTATGTACTTTGAGAGCATATGCCCAATGACCAAGTTCTTGCGTGTCCAGTCACAATGGGCCAATAAAATACTATATTCTATCCTTTTTCTCAATCCTTTCTTTTCTCTCTCTTTCTCTCTCATATCACAGAGTGGGTCTTCTCCGGGTCCCGTCAACTAAACAATGCCGCTAGGCGGGACCCAGGGGAAGAGCCTTCTCTGTGGCGGCCCTGGCCCTCTGGAACCAACTCCCCCCAGAGATTAGAATTGCCCCCACCCTCCTTGCCTTTCGTAAGCTACTTAAAACCCACCTCTGCCACCAGGCATGGGGGAATTGAGATACCCTTTCCCCCTAGGCCTTTACAATTTTATGCATGGTATGTCTGTGTGTCTGTTTGGTTTTTATTATAATGGGTTTTTAATTGTTTTTAGTATTGGATTATTATTATATGCTGTTTTATTATTGCTGTTAGCCGCCCCGAGTCTCCAGAGAGGGGTGGCATACAAATCAGATAGATAGACAGACAGACAGACAGATAGATAGATAGATCTATCTCTATACCAAATCTATCTATAATCCTTGGCAAAGGTATCTTTGTACATTGGGAGCATATGCACCAAAGACAAATTCCCTGTGGGGAACTGGCCTATAAAATATTCTATTTTTATTGCTATTCCTCTTCTCTCCTTTCTTCCCATTCCACTCCATTCTACTCTATGTAACTTGGTTTATTTTATTTTTTTACACTGTACACATTTAGTTTGTTTATTGTACTCTGAGAGCGTACGCGCCAAAGGCCAATTAGGATTTCTGTCTGTGATGTGTTTGTGAAGCAGTTGTGCCTTCTCTCTCTCCCTCTCGCAGCTCTATGCCGAGAAGGTGGCCACCCGGGGATTATGCGCCATTGCCCAAGCCGAATCCCTGCGATACAAGCTCCTGGGGGGCCTTGCCGTGCGTAGGTGAGCATTGGGCCGAAACCCACATCCAAGCTTTCGGTTTTAATCTTCGTCTAGCTTTTTGTGCAACTTCAACATGATGGACTTTGAACTCGCCCTCTCCCTTGGTCTCCAGCAAAGGTGCTACTCCGGTTTCTTAAGGGGACGTATCGTTTTCTCCCTCCCCAGGCATTAAATTATGGTTTGGGGCACTCACGCATTCACCAACCCTAAAGAGTCATAGAATATTATTACTACTTATACAGATAGTTCTCGACTTGCAACTAGGTTTTGCAATAGCCCTTAGACTTGAATACCACAGGACCCATAATATGGGTCCTCATTTTTCCTTCCTGCCTTCCTCTCTAAGCAGTTTTCAGAGTCAGCATATTGCCCCACTGAAAATCTGGGTCCTCATTTTTCCTTCCTTCCTGAGCTGTTCTTGGCTGGCTCTTTTGGAAGCCCCCAAGAAATCCCTTCTGTGATGATACGATGACGAGTCAGAAACAGCCTCCTCCTGCCTGGGCTCAGCGATACTGTTCCACGTTTTGTGGTCCTGTGTTGGTGGCTTCGGCAAAGGAGGAGGTCTGGTCATTGGATGAACATGAGGCATTTGTCTGAGAAGGGAAGCTCTTGGGGAGACTCTTTCGCTTACTGTTCTGACCTAGGCTTTTCCCAAACCTCCTGGCCCCGGTAAAACATCTTTTATTTAATGTACAGTTAATTTATCTCTAGCAAAGTCTTTCCTCTCCCACATTTTTTCAAGTTAGTTCACAAATACTGACCTTTATCAGGCTTGGAGAGGGCCAGGCTATTATCTTTCAGACTCCTGCAAAGTAATTGTCTCTGCAAACTCCCCTCGCCTTTCACTCCTCTTTTAGTCCCTGTGGTGGGGGTATTCATCGTCCACCTGTGGCCTGACTCCCAACTCGACCCTTGTTCCTTAGCTCTTCCCTTCGTCCAGCATGCACACATTCAAGACAATCTCCAGCTGTTTGACTCCAAAGGCAGCTGATAACTGTCAGACAGCCCTGGTCCTGTCTCTGCCTCGGACGCAGAGCCTTCGTTGGAGCCTTCCCCAGACTCCAGGACTGGCCCACATTCCTCCTCAATGTCCAAAAATGCCAGCTCCGCTTAGGCCACAATACTGATAATTGATTTTTATGAATATTTTTGGAAAATGTTCGACCAGCCCTATGCCATTTAGACGTCACTAAATTGAATTCTCACTGGTCATGTTAGATGCCCAGATGCCTTCTATCAGTGGGGCAAAATACCATCACCAAATTGTGACTTTATGAGGCTGAAGAACAAACTATCCAACATATTGTGACAGTGCTCAAAAACAAAGCCTATAATGGGGATTTTGCTGATTGCATAGTTGCAACAAATGAACGAAAAGATTTTTATTTGCAACTTGGATACTTTAGTAATCTTTCTGTTAAGCTTTTGGATTTTATACTTCCATGTTCGGTGTTTTACCTCTGCATTCCTTTTTTTGCTGAAATGGATTGTGAATGTGCCATATGTGGTTAATTTCAAATTTTAATTACCGCATTTTTCGGAGTATAAATTGCACCTTATTTTTGGGGAAGGAAAATTGGGAAAAGAATCTGCTTACCAGGTATTCGTCCGGCTAGCGTCCTTAGTCTGGTCAGCTTCAGGACATTAAAGGCTTTAAAAAATCTTTATTCTAAAGGAGCAGCAATGAAAGAGCTTGCAAAGCCAGTAAGAGATGGGAACATCCTTAGCACCTGGAAAGAAACAGTCTGAGTAAGTAGAACAATGGGAAAACCCTGCAAAGACTTAGGGCTTGGAAAACATTCCCCGCAGAGAGTAACAATGAAAGAGCTTGCAAGCCGGTAAGAGCTGAGAACATTTTTAGCACCTGGTTAGGGCTGGAAAGAAACTTACTTAGAGCAATGAAAAAAAAATCCTGCAAAAACTTGGGTCTTGGAAAACAATGAGAGAGAAACAATGAAAGAGCCTGCAAGGGAAGAGCTGGGAAGATGATTAGCAGCTAGTTAGGGCTGGAAAAAAGCTACACTCAAGAGTATAAACCGCACCCAAATTATCAGCCTCTTTTAGGAAGGAAAAAGGTGCATCTTATACAGTAGTACCTCTAGATACGAGTTTAATTCGTTCCAGAACGGAGCTCGTATGTCGATCAGCTCGTATCTGGAACAAATGGCTTTAGACTTTGTTTTTCCCTTCCGAGATAACCAGAAGCAAGGATTCTTGCGCCACCTAGTGGACGCTCGGCTCGTATCCTGAATTTGAGCTCGGGTGTCGCAAAGAAATTTCACTCCCGTCGTGGCTCGTAACTTGGAATACTCGCATGTGGAGCAGCTCGTATCTAGAGGTACCACTGTACTCTGAAAAATACGGTAACTGCACTTGGAGGGCTCCAGGCTCTTGTGCTCGTGTCTGAATAGTGCAGCCACATTCTCACTCGTGTGTTCTGTCTCTGCGCAGGGCGTGCTACGGCGTCCTCCGTTTCATCATGGAAAGCGGAGCCAAGGGTTGCGAAGTGGTGGTGTCGGGCAAACTCCGTGGCCAGCGCGCCAAGTCCATGAAGTTTGTGGATGGCTTGATGATCCACAGCGGGGACCCCGTCAACTACTACGTGGACACTGCCGTGCGCCACGTCCTTCTCAGGCAGGGTAAGGCAGGAGAGGCCTCCGTCCAGCTCAATATTTTTTTGGGGGGGTGGGGGGCTGCTTCTTCCTTGTGGGTCCTGCTCTGCGGAACCTTTGCTGAGCTGCTGTCGGGGTGCAAACAACCCAGAAGATTTGTTGAGTTCAAATTATTATTGTTATTATTATTTATTGGATTTGTATGCCGCCCCTCTCAAATCATAGAACAGTGATGGCAAACCTATGGCGCGGGTACCACAGGTGGCACATAGCTTCAACATGCATTTATGTACCAGCCAACTGGTTTTTGGCTCGCACAGAAGCTCTGGGAGGGCGTTTTTGGCTACCAGAAAGCCTCCAAGGGGATGGGGGAGGGCATTTTTATCCTCCCCTGGCTCTGGGGAAACATTTGGAGCTTGGGGAGGGCGAAACACGAGTCTGCTGGGCCCATCTCAAGTTTGGAAACGGGCCATTTCCGGCCTTCAGGTGGATGGAGGAAGCTGTTTTCTCCCTCCCCAGGCATTAAATTATGGGTTTGGGCACTCACGCATTCACGCACCCAAAAGAGTCATAGAATATTACTATTTATTTATTTTATTTATTTATTAGATTTGTGTGCCGCCCCTCTCCAAAGACTCGGGGCGGCTAACAACAGTATAAAAAGACAATGTAAACAAATCTAATATTAAAAACAATCTAAAGAACCCCAATTTAAAGAACCACTCATACATACAAGCATACCATGTATAAATTCTATAAGCCTAGGGGGAAGGGAAATTTCAATTCCCCCATGCCTGACGACAGAGGTGGGTTTTAAGGAGCTTATACAGATAGTTCTCGACTTGCAACTAGGTTTTGAAATAGCCCTTAGACTTGTATACCACAGGACCCATAATATGGGTCCTCATTTTTCCTGCCTTCCTTCCTTCCTTCCTTCCTTCCTTCCTTCCTTCCTTCCTTCCTTCCTTCCTTCTTCTCTAAGCAGTATACAGTGTCAGCATATTACCCCACTGAAAATCTGGGTCCTTATTTTTCCTTCCTTCCTGAGCTGTTCTTGGCTGGCTGTTTTGGAAGCCCCCAAGAAATCCCTTCTGTGATGATACGATGACGAGTCAGAAACGGCCTCCTCCTACCTGGGCTCAGCGATACTGTGCCGCGTTCTGTGGTCCTGTGTTGGTGGCTTCGGCAAAGGAGGAGGTCTGGTCATTGGATGAACATGAGGCATTTGTCTGAGAAGGGAAGCTCTTGGGGAGACTCTTTTGCTTACTGTTCTGACCTAGGCTTTTCCCAAACCTTCTGGTCCTGATAAAAGCGGGGAGAGGGAGGTTGTGATCCCGCTGTATAGAGCCCTAGTGAGACCCCATTTGGAATAATACTGTGCTCAGTTCTGGAGACCTCACTTACAAAAAGAGATGGATAAAATTGAACGGGTCCAAAGATGGGCTACAAAAATGGTGGAAGGTCTTAAGCATAAAACGTATCAGGAAAGACTTAATGAACTCAATCTGTATAGTCTGGAGGACAGAAGGAAAAGGGGGGACACGATCGAAACATTTAAATAGATTAAAGGGTTAAATAAGGTTCAGGAGGGAAGTGTTTTCAATAGGAAAGTGAACCCAAGAACAAGGGGACACAACCTGAGGTGAGTTGGGGGAAAGATTAGAAGTATTTGGAAAGATTTGGAGTACTGTGTCCAGTTCTGGAGACCTCGCCTACAAAAAGATATTGACAAAATTGAACAGGTCCAAAGACGGGCTACAAGAATGGTGGAAGGTCTTAAGTATAAAACGTATCAGGAAAGACTTAATGAACTCAATCTGTATAGTCTGGAGGACAGAAGGAAAAGGGGGGACATGATTGAAACATTTAAATACCGTGTTTCCCCGATAGTAAGACCCCCCCCGATTGTAAGACATATGGGGGGTTTCAGGGGGGTCGGCTAATATAAGCCATACCCCGAAAGTAAGACATATGTCTTACTTTCGGGGAAACACGGTACTAAAAGCGAGGGAGGCGTCCGCTACTCCTGCCGCCGCCTTTGGTCTCCCCGCCGCGCCTGGGGCTGCCTGCCTGCCTGCTGCCGTAGCCGGGCTGGGCGCGGGGCATCCTCGGTGTTGGGCAGCAGTGGGAGGAGCCGCAACCTCCGGAGCCGGCCAGCCGGGCGCCCCCAGGACGCGCATCGCAGACCGGCCTCGCCGCGGCGCAGGAGGAATGGAGGCCGGGCCCGACGGGCAGCCGCGCCTGCCGCGCAACGCCGCCTAACGCCGCCCGCCCGGAGGAGAAGAGGCCTCGCCCGGGCCGAAGCCACCTTTGGTCTCCCCGCCGCGCCTGGGGCTGCCTGCCTGCCTGCTGCCCAACGCCGAGGATGCCCCGCGCCCAGCCCGGCTACGGCAGCAGGCAGCCCCAGGCGCGGCGGGGAGACCAAAGGCGGCTTCGGCCCGGTGCGGCGGGGAGAGCAGGCAGCCCCAGGCGCGGCGGGGAGAGCAAAGGCGGCTTCGGCCCGGGCGACGCCTCTTCTCCTCCGGGCAGCCGCGCCTGCCGCGCAACGCCGCCTAATGCCGCCCGCCCGGAGGAGAAGAGGCCTCGCCCGGGCCGAAGCCGCCTTTGCTCTCCCCGCCGCGCCTGGGGCTGCCTGCCTGCCTGCTGCCGTAGCCGGGCTGGGCGCAGGGCATCCTTGGCGTTGGGCAGCAGCGGGAGGAGCCGCAGCCTCCGGAGCCGGCCAGCCGGGCGCCCTCAGGACGCGCATCGTGGACCGGCCCCGCCGCGGCGCAGGAGGGATGGAGGCCGGGCCCGACAGGGCAGCCGCGCCTGCCGCACAACGCCGCCCGCCCGGAGGAGAAGAGGCCTCGCCCGGGCCAAAGCCCGAAGATGAGCCGGCCCCGGTGCCCGGGACAATATAACACATACCCCCAAAGTAAGACACAGTGGGGCTTTTGGGGGTAAAAAGATAGTAAGACACTGCCTTACTATCGGGGAAACACGGTATGTTAAAGGGTTAAATAAGGTCCAGGAGGGAAGTGTTTTTAATAGGAAAGTGAACACAAGAACAAGGGGACACAATCTGAAGTTAGTTGGGGGAAAGATCAAAAGCAACATGAGAAAATATTATTTTACTGAAAGAGTAATAGATCCTTGGAACAAACTTCCAGCAGACGTGGTAGATAAATCCACAGTAACTGAATTTAAACATGCCTGGGATAAACATATATCCATCCTAAGATAAAATACAGGAAATAGTATAAGGGCAGACTAGATGGACCATGAGGTCTTTTTCTGCCGTCAGACTTCTATGTTTCTAAGTAACGTGAGAAAATATTATTTGATTGGAAGAGTAGTAGATGCTTGGAACAGATTTCCAGCAGATGTGGTTAGTAAATCCACAGGAACTGAATTTAAACATGTCTGGGATAAACAATAATAATAATAATAATGCTGTCCAATTGGAATAATAATGTCATCAAGGGAGGCACCCCTGTGAAGGAAGGGGGGAGTGAGAGGATCAGCCTCCTCTCGGTGCCTCCACCCAACCTTTGGGTTTCCACCCCTATCGTCCTGCCTCAAAGCCTCACCTGGTTTGTTGGTCTCCTTTGCAGGTGTCCTGGGTATCAAGGTGAAGATCATGTTGCCCTGGGATCCCAGTGGGAAGATTGGCCCCAAGAAGCCCCTGCCGGATCACGTCAGCATCGTGGAGCCCAAAGACGAGATTCTGCCCACCACCCCGATCTCGGAGCAGAAGGGCACCAAGCCGGAGCAGCCGCCGATGCCCCAGCCTGTGCCCACAGCGTAAGAGGTATGGCTCCGGGGCGCATGGGCTCAAGTCTTTGTGGGGTTCTTTGGTGCTCTCTGAGGCCGGGTTGTTTGCTTCCAGGCGTTTCCTGACCCATCTAGGTAGCCTCATCAGTGCAAATAGCTGGGGTGGGCGCAGTGGTTAGAGGGCAGCCCTGAAGGCTACGTCAGCTAATTGCTAGCCGTAGTTCAGCAGTTCAATTCTCACCATCTGCTCAAGGTTGACTCAGCCTTCCCTCCTTCTCAAGTGGGTCAAATGAGGACCCAGATTGTTGGGGGCAATACAGTCATACCTCGTCTTACGAACCTAATTGGTTCCCGGGGGAGGTTTGTAAGGCAAAAAGGTTCGTAAGGCGAAACATTGTTTCCCATAGGAAACAATGTAAGATCAATTAATCCGTGCAACGGGGGGGGGGGGGGGAAACCCGCCAAAAAACGCCGCCGCCCGGCTGTCACCTTTTAAAACAGCCGGGGGGCTTCTCAGCGTCCTCCTGAACCCGAACGTCAAACCCGAACTTCCGTTTTAAAAGGTGACAGCCGGGCGGCGGGGCTTCTTGGCGGCCTCCCGAACCCGAACTTTTGCCGCAATTCTGGGTTCGGCGTTCCGGAGGCTGCCGAGAAGCCCCACCGCCCGGCTGTCGTCTTTTGAAACAACCGGGGGGCTTCTCGGCGGCCTCCCAAACGCCGAACCGAGAAGTTCGGGTTTGGCGTTCGGGTTCAGGAGGATGCTGAGAAGCCCCCCGGCTGTTTCAAAAAGCGACAGCCGGGCAGCGGGGCTTCTCGGCCGCGGTGGCGGCGGGTTCGTAAGACGGAAAAAGTTCGTAGTTGGGTCAAGAAACGTCTTTAAGAAAACCCAGCTCAGAGAGCACCATAGTTCAACCCTGGTCTATAGATTTTCCCTTCTATAGGCATCAGTCGTCTCCCTTTCCAAGTGCAAATGACAGATAATAAAGACCTCATTTAAATTGTTTTGGGTATTTGTCCTTGGTCCTCTTACCCTGGGACATTGGTAGTTTTAGCGTTGATCTCTGTTGACTGGCTTCTGAGCCCCATATTAATAGATTGATTTGCAATTCGCAAGTGGTAAATTTATTATTATTCCTGCTGGCTTTCTCGCTGTGGCCCCCCCTCAGTAGCCACACAAGAACAGCAGCGTAGGGAAGCAAGCTACGGGGGTATATTGGCTGCATGTCATTCCGAGAAAAATTAACACAATTCGTATTTATGGAACAATTAAAATAGGCATTGCCTCCCCTAAAATACTTTTTACTCCCTGATACATTTTTTTTTCTCTTTTCTCTGCAGGTTTTTCATTTAAGACCTTGAAGTTCTGTAAAAAAAAAAATCTCTTAATAAAATTTTAGAAAGCCAACAAGAAATGGTCTTTCTTTTACCCACTCTCAGGACTGAGAGTTTGTCCATCAGAAACCTAGCTTGATTCCTCCAAAACCAAATTGTGCTCTCAATTATGATAGCTTAGACCAATTAAGTACAGACCAAATCCTCAACTTCATTTAGTGATCAAAATTACAATTGCACTGCAAAAAAACAACTTACGGCTATTTTTTTTTTTAAAATCATGACTTGTGCAACATCTCTAGTCATCTGATCAAAACTCAAGACCCTTAGCAACTGGTTCCAATTTATGACAGTTGACGTGTCCCAGATCATGTGATCCCTTTTTTTGACAAGCCAAGAGAGTGGGGAAGCCGATTCATTGGCTTCTAACTTAACCGCAGTGATTCAAATAGCAACTGGCAAGAGATGTAATTCCAAATTCACTGGAAAATGATTTTGCTTAGCAAGAGATGTTTTGGGCTCCATTGTGGTCGTATGTCAAGGACTACCTGCAAACTCTCTTTGCATTCTGGAATTACCATATTTTTGGGAGGATAAGACTCACCTTTTCCCCCCTAAGAAAGTGGAAATTTTGGTCCGGTTTGAGCCATTTTTGGCCTCCTGAAGTGCTGTACCTGCGTCCCATTTTTGCCAAAAATGGGCCTGTTTTTGAAAAAAACAAAACACTGGTTGCGGGCCAATGTTCCCTCTAATTTTTTTCCGGTGGGCGGAAAGGTATAGTGTCTGAGCGGCAGTCCCCTTGGGACTGGACGGCATAGAAATAAATAAGAAAAAAATCCCTTCTTTTTTATTAAAAGAAATTAATAATTTAAAAAAACCAAAATCCATTACTATTAAAACTAAAACAACCAGCAAAACCAAAAACATAACTATTAATAAACAGGTGAGCGCTGGGGTTTTTTTTCTCTGTTATTATTTAAGTGCTTTTACCATATGCTTTAAATCAAGAGTCACTTCTCTCTCTGTTTCTCTTTCCTGTCATTCCCTGCCTCAATCATTTTCTCATTTCTCTTTCTCCCCTTTTTTCTATCATTTCTCTCTATCTCTTCCTTCTACTCCTCTGTCTCTTGCTTTCTTCCTCTCTCACTCTTCCTTCCTCTCATTCTCTTTCTCTCCCCCTCTTGCTCTCTCTTTTTCTCACTTTCTCTCTCTTGTTTTCTCTCTTGATTTCTCTCTCGCACTCTTTTCTCTTGTTTTCTTTCTCTCACTCTCTTGTTCTCTCTCTCTTGCTATTTCTTTCTCTCTCCCCCTCTTTCTCTCTCTCTCTTTCTCACTTTCTCTCTATCTTGCTCTGTCGCTCTCACTCCCCTCGTTCTCCGGAGGCTGGCGAAGGCGATTTTCAATGTCGGGCGCATGGGCCAGCGTGCGCTCTCCCCATCCCTGTCAGCCCGCCCGGAACATTCAAAGTAAGAAAAACGGGCTGGGGGAAGGCAAAAACACATTTTGCCAAACGAATGGGCCCATTTTTACAAAAATATGGGCCATGCAGAGAGTTTGGCTTGCTCTTTGAAATCTTGGTGCGTCCTATAGTCGTAACATGGAGAGGGGTTGAGGTCTTTTTCAGCTGTTCCTGTCCATTCAATGTTCAGCAGATGGAGGTGGATATGCCTTGGTGGTGCAGTGGTTAGAGTGTACTACAAAGTACTTGTACTGATCACTAGCTACCAGCAGTTTGTCAGACTCGAATCTCAGTAGGCTCCAGGTGGACTCAGCCTTCCATCCTTCAGAGGTGGGAAAAATGAGGACCCAGATTGTTGGGGGCAAGAGGCTGACTCTTTGTATAAACCTTAGAGAGGGCTCTAAAGCGATCAGTTTCCATCACAATTCAAAGTGTTGGTTATGACCTATAAAGCCCTTCATGGCATCGGACCAGAATATCTCCAGCACCGCCTCCTGTCACACGAATCCCAGCAACCGGTTAGGTCCCACAGAGTTGGCCTTCTCCGGGTCCCGTCGACTAAACAATGTCGTTTGGCGGGACCCAGGGGAAGAGCCTTCTCTGTGGTGGCTCTGAGCCTCTGGAACCAGCTCCCCCCAGAGATTAGGATTGCCCGCCACCCTCCTTGCCTTTCGTAAACTTCTTAAAATCCACCTTTGCCGTCAGACATGGGGGAGTTGAAACATCTCCCCTTTGCCCATGTAGTTTTTTGTGTATGATTCGATTGTGTGTTGGGGTTTCTTTTTTGGACCTTTTAATCTAAAACTGTAATTTAGATTTTTAAATATTAGATTTGTTATTATGTACTGTTTCTTCACCATTGTTGTGAGCTGCCCCGAGTCTGCGGAGAGGGGCGGCATATAAATCCAATAAATCTAATCTATATAAGTCAAAATGCTATTGCACACACGTAACAGCCTCAGCCAGGCTCCGGTTCTGTTGAAAGGGGAAATTTCAGGGGTCTGAGGACCCACAGCCACAGTGGCACCCAATGCTCACAGCCACTTCACTGCACAAACATCACCCACTTATTGATGTCCTGGCATCTGATTCAACTGGGTGTTATTACTTCACATCATAGAAACATAGAAGACTGAGGCAGAAAAAGACCACATGGTCCATCTAGTCTGCCCTTATACTATTTCCTGTATTTTATCTTAGGATGGATATATGTTTATCCCAGGCGTGTTTAAATTCAGTTACTGTGGATATATCTACCACGTCTGTTGGAAGTTTGTTCCAAGCATCTACTACTCTTTCCGTAAAATAATATTTTCTCATGTTGCTTTTGATCTTTCCCCCAACTAACTTCAGATTGTGCCCCCTTGTTCTTGTGTTCACTTTCCTATTAAAAACACTTCCCTCCTGGACCTTATTTAACTCTTTAACATATTTAAATGTTTCGATCGTGTCCCCCACTTTCCCTTCTGTCCTCCAGACTATACAGATTGAGTTCATTAAGTCTTTCCTGATACGTTTTAGAAACATAGAAGTCTGACGGCAGAAAAAGACCTCCTGGTCCATCTAGTCTGCCCTTATACTATTTCCTGTATTTTATCTTAGGATGGATATATGTTTATCCCAGGCATGTTTCAATTCAGTTACTGTGGATTTACCAACCACGTCTGCTGGAAGTTTGTTCCAAGGATCTACTATTTCAGTAAAATAATATTTTCTCATGTTTTATGCTTAAGACCTTCCACCATTCTTGTAGCCCGTCTTTGGACCCCTTCAATTTTATCCATATCTTTTTGTAGGTGAGACCTCCAGAATTGAACACAGTATTATTCCAAATATGGTCTCACCAGCACTCTATATAAGGGGATCTCAATCTCCCTCTTCCTGCTTGTTATAACCTCTAGCTATGCAGCCAAGCATCCTACTTGCTTTCCCTACCGCCTGATTGCACTGGTGCTGCGGTATAATAAGGACTCCCTGCTACCCTTTTCTATCCACCTGGTCAAGGTAGCCCAGGGCTGAGAAGCTGTCTGACCCCCTGATCCCACCCACCCCTTTGGATTTTCATGGCTGCTGGGTG